>NW_028327187.1:115104700-115407534 GCF_987537825.1 Furipterus horrens | reverse complement strand
TATAAATGCTTTAATTTTTCACTTTTTCAGATTTCACTTATGAAATAGCTGGCCATGTTTTTATTAAAAGACTAATACATTTACACAATGTAAAAATAATTAAATCTTATAAAATAAAATGATATATAGGGAAAACTACATTTAATTTTCACCTCAGGTATCTAAGTTCCAGTCCTTCCAAGAAGTAACTCTTGTTCCTATTACATGTTCTATGCATATAAAAATATATGGCATATACAATGAGCAAAACCTCTCCACTCTCCATGTTTATCAACATAAATGGGAGCAGGTCATGAACACTGATTATAACCTTGCTTTTTTTACTTGACAATGTTAGCTTAACCATTGTTCCTCTTAACTCCATATAGCCTTAATAATTTTTTCCTAATGGTTACATAATATTCCACTGTACATTTAAGACTTCTGTTAATGGTGCAGTTGGCCCAACTGATGGGCTGTAGATGGTTTTAGCTCAAAACCATGAGATGCATAGAATATCTGTTCTAATGGTGCAGGCTATTGCAAACAATGACATAAATATCTTGCTTTACCTTTGTATACACGTGCAAATATATCTAAAGAGTAAAGTTCCAGCAATAGATTTGCTGATATAAAGGGTATGTAAATCTTATTCTTAATATATCTTATTTATATACCATTAAATGAACCTTCTAAGTGTGCAGTTATGTATATACCCATGTTACTGCCAATTAAGATATAGAACATTTCTGTTTTAATATGCTTTATTATTATTGAGTTAGAGTTAGTCCAACAGACAAGAGACGACTGCCATTGAAAGGACAGTTTATTACACCCATGGTTCCAGAGAGAGGAAGTACACATCACACCACAGGGCATCACGTGAGGAATCACCAAGGGTGAGGTAGTGAAGCTGGTGGGCAAGACAGAGAGGAACTGTGGGCCCAAGCCTTTACTGAGATCTCTGCAGGAAGCACAAGGGAGGCGAAAAGACCTTAGGTGATTATTGGAGAGGGGGTATAGATTCTGGATTGGCTCATTTGCATTTGAGATAATTCAAATCAGGCTGTCCAGAACAAGGTGTGTCTGACATCTGTATCCAGGGCAGATATTAAAGCATCAAGTTTACTGAATCTAGAAATATGGTTAATACAATTTCCATTATTGCAAAGGGGTCCCTCACAACTCTTTGCAGAATATCCATCCCCAATATCTGGTTCCAGGCCACCACTTTTCTGCTTTCTATCACCATAGTTTTGCCTGTTTTAGAACTTTACATAAATGGGATCAAACAGTAAGCATGCTTTTGTGCCTGATTTCTCTTGCTCAAGATAATGTTTTTGAAATTCATTTATGTTGCTTTGTGTATCAATAGTTCTTATTTTTTCATTGTTGAGCAGTGTTCCATTGTATGTATATACTACAATTTGTTTATTCATTCATCTTTGATAGACATTTGAGTTGTCTCTAGTTTGGGGCTATTATGAATATTGATGCTTTGAATATTCTTTCAAATGTCTCTCCTGGGCACGTGTATACATTTCTTTAGGGAAAATATCTAGGTGTGGAATTTCTAGGTGTATGCTTAACTTTTTTTTTTTTTTTTTTAGGCTTAATGCTTAGATGTTACCTATTTTTTTTTTAATTTTTTATTTTTGGTTTTTCAATCACAGTTGTCCCATTTTTCCCCCATTTCTCTCCCCCACCCAGCCCACCCCTTCTCCCATAATCATATCCCTCCCCGTTGTCCGTGTCCATGAGTCATTTATACACGTTCTTTGACTAAACCCTTCCCTTACTTATCCTTTCAAAAACTGCCAAATCTAAGTGAAATCATATGGCACTTGTCTTTCTCTGGCTGGCTTATTTCACTTAGCACAGTGACCTCCAGGTCCATATATGGTGTCACAAAAGGTAAGACTTCCTGCCTTTTTTTTTTTTTTTTTTTTTTTACAGTAAAGGAGTATTCCATTGCATAAATGTACAACAGCATTTTTATCCACTTATCTACTGATAGGTACTTGGACTGCTTCCAAATCTTGGCTATAGTAAGTAATGCTGCAATGAACATAGGGGTGCATATATTCTTTCAAATTAGTGTTTCTGGTTTATTCGGATAAATTCCCAGAAGTGGAATTGCTGGGTCATAGGCCGTTTTATATTTAATTTTTGAGGAAGCTTCATACTGTTCTCCACAGCGACTGCACCAGTCTACATTCCCATCAACAGTGCACAAGGGCTCCCTTTCCTCCACATCCCCACTAGCATGTGTTGCTTGTTGGTTTATTAATGATGGCCATTCTGACAGGTGAGAGGTGATATCACATTGTGGTTTTACTTTGCATTTCTCTGATGATTAGTGGCATTGAGCATCTTTTCATATGTCTATTGGACATCTTTATGTCCTCTTTGGAAAAGTGTCTATTCAGGTCCTTTGCCCTTTTTAAAAATTGAATTGTTTATTTTTTTGGTGTTGAGTTTTGTATGTTCCTTATACATTTTGGATAATAACCTCTTATCAGATGTATTGTTGGTAAACATGTTCTTCCATTCAGTGGGTTCTTTTCATTTTCTGATGAACAAAATAAACTAACAAACAAAATAGAAACAGGCTCATAGATACAGAGAATAGACTGAAAGCTGTCAGGAGGGAGGGGAATGAGGGGTCTGGGTGAAAAAGGTGCAGGAATTAAGCAAAAAAAAAAAAAAAAAAAAAAAAAAACCCTCACAGACACAAACAACAGTATGGTGATTACCAGAGGAAAAGGGGGATGGAGGAAGTACAAGAGGGTAAAGGGGGGATAAATGGTGATGAAAAGAGACTTCACTTTGGTGGTGAACACACAATACAACATACAGATGATGTATTAGAGAATTGTACACCTGAAACCTATATTATTTTATTAGCCAACGTTACCCCAATAAATTCAATACAAATTTTAAAAAATTTAAAAAAAGAAACTATCAAATGGTTTTGCAAAGTGGTTTTGTCATTTTATACTCAAGATGGTTTGTGAGTTTCAATTGCATTACATCCTTGCCAATACTTGATATGGTTAGTTGGGACATACATTTTGATAAATACTGTTTTCCAAATGCGTAGCAGAGACTGCTAGTTGTCTGAACCATCATCTGTTCCTGTCTTCCTTCTCTCTCACTTTGCATCATTAAGCCAATACTTTCCCATTTCCCTTGAAGCTATGTGTGTTCAATATATCACAGTTCCAGCTAGTAGGGTATAAATCAAAGTGTGCTGGAACCTGTCAAGGTAAGCTTTTATGTACCTACTAAGATGACAGATGTGCCAGCACTACACCCTTCCTTCCTTCTCACCCCTCACTGACTTGATTACAGACATGGTTCCTGGTGCTGTGTTAGGCATCTTGCCATCCGCCATGAAGGGAAGGCTAAAAGAACCATAGCAGACAATGGCTACCCATAGCTCCTGAACTACCAGTCACCTACTTCCGAACTTCAATTATGCAAGAAGAGTAAACCTGGACTTAATTAAGTCATTGTGCCCCAGGTATTCTCTTATTTGTAGGATGATATTTCTCACATTCTTATTATTTAAGCTATATCAAAGAGGATGCCCAGTCAATGCCCCTAGTGAATGAGAATTCCTATTTCCCCACATTTCTCCTAACATATGGCATGAATTTATTCTTTAGTGTTTTGCTGTTTTAATATACCTTTACTTAATTATGGCTGCAGTTGGAATTTTATTCACTTAAAAGCTATACATTGTCCTGTGACTTGCCTGTATATGTCTTTAAAGTATTGATTCATAAAAACTCTTTATATCACAATAAAACCAGCTGTTTAAAGACCATATTTGTTATTTGTCTCTCAACTTCGTATAAGGTAGATTTCTTGCTGGTCAGAAATTTTTGGTTTGTATATAATGTATTTTGAAGTGAGATGCCCTGTATTGAAATGCTAGTTTTGCTCCTTACTAGTCCTATGATCCAGGGACTATTCTACACTCAATTACCTGTGCTTAATATATTTTACATATATATAAATTGTAGTGTGATTTGAACCCAGGTCTACTTTACTCCAAATCTCACGATCCTCTTACTATGTATGAAACTACTTTATATATCTTACAGATTATACATTGTCTCAGCTCACTGTCATGCATACTGTTTAGATCATCATTCTGAGGGAGATCACAGCTGAAGCCACAGAGATGACGAGCTGTCTTAAGTATATACACTTCCAATCTTTGTGAAAATGCAGCTCCCCTAGGCTTTCACCTGTAAGTTATATTCTAAGAGAAACCACACCCAGAGCTCTGAAAAAATCTGACTTTCTTTGGTTTATGGAAAGGTTGTACTCATATTCCCAATTTTTTCTAAAAATGTGACTTCTCTGTGACTTCATCCTTTTTTTTTTCCAGAGGAGTTGATAAACGCAGAAATTGTATGAAAAAAATGTGTATTTATTCTGTCCAAATAATTTATTGATTTAGTCTATGCTGTTGAGTATTGGCAAAAATAGTACATGATATTCCCTATTATCCTTTCTTATCAATTTTATTTTATTTTTGTAATTTATTCATTGTTTTTTCTATTACAGTTGTCCCACTTTTTCCCCCATTTCTCCCCCCTGCACCACCCACCCCTTCTCCCATAGTCCACCCCCGCCCCATTACCCCATTGTCCATGTCCATGGGTCATTCATCTTTAGGATACGCATAGATATGTGGTAGGTCCAAGTTGGTGTCTCAAGATCAAATTGTGTCTCCCTTTTGATGATCACTACTAAAATAATTTGTTTTTGAGAAGAACACCCAGCCAAACCACAGGAACTAAATAAACATTAAAAAAATAAATAAATAAAATAAAATAATTTGTTTTAGTTTGTGGTATTTTCGAGTGCCATTATTAGTTGCACCCAAAAATGTTATTAATAACTATCAATTAACATAAAAATGTAAGAACCATGGACAATCTGCTTAATGTAGGCTCATCTTTCCCTCTATGACTATATAAGGGTAAGAGTTTTATTTTATTAACCTACATGAATTTAGAATTTTACAGAAAATGCCAAACAAAATCAGTTTTTTCCTCAATCCTATTTCCATTTTAGACCGTGATTCTGCTTTGGCTTACATTTTAATAAAGCTGGCGTTTTTACCTCTTCTGCATCTGGAAATTCCCAGCTGGCTTTGTCACGTTGTGAACTGAAATAGTAACTCGCTTGGATGCAATTTGTTTTGAAGAATAAACCACCACTTTTTACATTTTTCTCCCTTAAATATACTGATCTGAAAGATATGCCACGAAATATATGTATATGTATATGTACACACACACAAACTGAACTTTAAAAAGAGCAAGAATTGTATGCATGTTTCAGTTTATGGTTAATATGATTTTTTCATTTAGGGCAGCTCCAAGGAGTTAGAAGCTGAATATATAAAATCAAACTCAAGAGAGAGGAAAAACAGTAAATATATATGTATACTGTTGAAAACACAATTGTTTCCATCCTTTCATTGCTTTTAGAAAATAAGCAACATTTTTCAATATGTTCAGCATTTAATTTTAAGAACATATTCTGATAAATCAATATCTACAAATAAATCTACTAAATACCCTATATCAATATAATTCTTAAGTGTTTGAAATAATGTGACAGCAATCAGAGATGTCTATAGGGGAGGGAAGGGTCCAGTGAAGGAACAGGTATAAATGACCCATGGACATGGACAACTGGGTGGGGACTGACTGTGGGAGAGGGGGGACTTGGGCAGGGCAGGAGAGAGCCATGGGGGGGAAATGGGAACAACTGTAATAGAAAAACAATTAGAAAAGAAAAAGAAGGTGTCCATAGGGATGCTGCTTTTTCAACACCCTTGAAAGTAAACAGGAATGTAATTTGTCAGCCAACAATGGCCACCCTGTTGATGCCCCTCCCTTTTTTGTTTGTTCGTTTGAGGGTAAGAGCAACGTAGGGTAACTAATCATTCCATTTCCCCAGAATTTGGGAGGTTTGCAAGATGTCGGCCTTTCAGTGCTTGGGAAATTCCTGGGAAACCATGGTGAGTTGGTTAGCCTAAAGCAGGGAAATCTGTCATGGGTGTTACAAATTGCACCCATCTGGGTTTGATATTGGAACACATGACTGTCCTTCAAGTGCCCAGAACTGAGATCATCCCTGGAAATGCTCAGTTGTCTAAATGGAAGAAAAAATTGTGAAACCACAATAAAACCTTAAGTGTTTTAAAAGTTTAAAACGAGTGCTTTTTGTAGTTTAATGTCTCCAGAGTAATCAGCATATTGATATAAACACAATATATTCTAAAAACATATTAAAAAAAAGAAAGCCAACCCTCCCTAAGATAAATGTCATGTCTAAGACACACATCAACATAGTGTTTTGCTATGAGGGGAAGAGGGACATTGACAGTATGGGTGAAAATGCAATATTATATTCAGAAAGCAATTCATAAAGTAACTTAGTTTATCCTTATGAGTACTGAATTCTCTAAGATTATGAAATACTCATTTTATGTCCTCCTGGCAAGTTTGAAAAAAGATACACCTAAATTAGCCACGGATGTCCACATTCAGCTATGCCCGGAATTGAGGATTATATTTAAATGCATCTGGTGTGAAGCAAAGATCTCTGAAAAGGACACACGTAGTTACACTCACAGATTAAATACCAATTACCTTCAAAACAAGTAGACACCTCTTATTTCTCCTTCACAGTTGACCATTTTCTAGGAAGTGTTTTGGTTGAGAGCTTGTACATCTACTTTTGAGTTGCTAGCACTAGTAGACAATATGCAGAGATGAGGGATTAAAGGGAACTGACTGAACTTCCCCCATTTTATTCTATAAGAAGAGTCAGGATGTAACTCAGATGTCATGCCAGCCATGCTCTTCCTTTTGATTCTCATTAAATTGGTTGTATCTCCATCTCAACTACAGTAGAGAACCTCTATGGGATAGGTGGGGCTTGGATTTCTCCTAGTTGTTTCTGACTCCAATTCCTGCTTCTGATGAATTACTTCAGTGTTTGGACCACTTCACCCTTCTGAGCTTATGCTCTTTGGTGGCCAGGGGTTTCACCACTCAGATCTCCCTTCAAGAGAATCTGCTGCCAAGAGTGTGGTTAGCAGACAGCCGCCAGCTGTTGTACCTACAGATCTACTGTGGCATTTATGCCAATGCTGCACTGCCTCAGGGCTGCTACCAGCCAAAGACTGAGCACAAAAGCGGACTTGATCCAGACCCCTGTCTGATGTGGATTCTCCAATGGGCAACTTTGCTCAGGGGCTTGCATCAGCCAGGCCATGACTGTCTCAGAGCTGCACTGCAGGCTAGGAGGCTTCTGTCCCAATCTTCCTTCCTTTCTTTGTTCCCTTCACAGGTATCCAATGTTTAAAGGCTCTCTGGGTCTTTCTTCCCCTTATCTTTCATTGCCATTTTCTCCATCTGTGGCTTTGCTTCTTGGAGGACCTGAACTGACACATAATTCTTCTTATTGCCTTATTTTAGATGCCACTCAAAGTACCAATGGCACAGGCTCTGTGTGCAGCAGTTTTTTGTTGAAGGTTGGAGGAAAAGAAAGGTGTTTGCCCTGTAGCACACCAAATGATGTCGAACTGAATCTTAACGTCACTGTCCTTAAAATCTTCTGTTCATGCCCTCATCTTAGAATTTTCCATGAACTCTTTCCATAGGTTCCAATCTTTTGCTACATCTTTCACATTTCCAACCTAGCCTCATTTCTTTCATCTTTACTCTGTACTCAATATTTGCTACACTCCCTAGATCCTTGTTAACTTCCCTTTTTACAGACTGTGTCATGGGCACACATGTTCTTTCCCCCTTTTTGGACAATTGTTGAAGATGGCAAACCCACATCATGGAAGGATCATGGATCTCTGAAATTAGGCATGGAGAAGAGCATCCTAGGTATTGGAGTTTTTGCTAATTTTTTATTGGGTGGCTAGTTTTCTTATTAAGTTTTACAGTTGTTAATATATTCTGGATGTAAGTTCTTTATCATATATATGATTTGCAAATATTTTATGCCAGTCTGTACTTATTATTTGATTCTCTATTTTGATTCAGCATGTATTTGACACATCTCAAGCCCTTCCCTCTGGTAACCACCATCCTGTGGTCTGTGTCTATGAGGTTTTGTTTCTTTTTCTTGTTTGTTCTTTTGTTGCCTTCAGTTTTATATCCCATATAGCTTTTTTATAGATCTACCAGATTTTCTGCATAGGCCATCATGTCATGTGCAAATATAGAGTTTTACCTTTTCCTTTCCAATCCTTATATTTTTCTTTAAGTAATTTCTCTGTCTAGAGTCTCAAGTACAATGTTAAATAGAGATGATAAAAATAGACATCCTGATATTGTTTCTGATTTTAGAGAGTAAGTTTTCAGTCTGTCACCATAGGTATGATATTAGCTATAGGTTTTTCATAGATGCCAATTATCAGGTTGGGGGAGTTTCCTTCTATTCCTATTTGCTGAGAGGATTTGTCAAAAATTAATATTGGATTTTGAGAAATGATTTTCCTGTACATTAAGATTACCACATAGTTTTCTTTTTCTTTTACAGTTCATGAATATAGTATATTACATGGTTGATTTGCATATTAAAAGCCAATCTGTATTCCTGGGCTTAACCATGCATGATTATGATCCATTATCCTTTTCATATATTATTGGATTTGATTTGCTAAAATTTTATTTAGAACTTGTTTTTGAGAAGAACTGATCTTGCACATATTAAACATTCAAGGAATGTCAGCTACCCCTCCCCTCAAATGTACATATGTATTCTATAGTTGCTATTTTTCTAGAGTGTGATAAACAGAGCTACAAAAACTGTATCCACTAGTGCATTTAAGCACCTGGGCAAATTTAATTAACCTGTTATGAGTTGTCATAGGAATTTAGGTTAAATTACACTTAAACTTAAGTTGAACTTCTATTTTTTAGCTACATGAAAATAATGAGCACATGTCCCTTCCTGTCTAAAACAAAGGGTTTTTAGAGCTTAGGGTTTACTTGCAATCTCAAATTTCTTTTTGGCTTTCTACCTTCAGTTTCAGACATATACAAGCAGCAGAAAAGCCCATCTTTCAAAACTATGGCTAATGGTGTGAATTTACATCCACACAGGACGGCAAGGTCAGACTTCCAGTAGAGAGAACTGGGGAACTCATTCATATACATTATGTTTTGTTAAACCTCACACTTTGAGATCCATTCACCCTTAAGCACACGCTATGTCCAGTTCTCATCCTACATAAATAAGGCCACTATACAAATGAGCAGAATTTCAATGTCTGTAATTTTCTACCACATTCTTACATGCCAAACAAAACCAAGGACACTGATGCAAGAACACAGAAACTGGTCTTCGATTTGAGTCCTTTATATCAACACCTCTAAACATTTCTGGAGTTAGTGTCATGGGCTGTGGAACACAACCATTCAAAATGCCCCAGTCCAAGGGAAAAGGAGTCCTTTCTTTTATCAACTACAGACTGTATACACAGCAGGTAGACACCCCCGGGCAGCAGATGAATATTAGGGGGCCTGGGAGCCAACCCATAGAGCAAAAGAATCAGCAGATGTTTCTGGGCTGTCTGTTGCACCATAACATATAATGTAACATAATCTAAAATCTCTGTATAGAAAACAATGTTTAAGTTTAGAACATTTGTGTCTAAGAACCTTGAGTGTTTACAGTTACATTTAATACTAGGCTGAAGCACTCAGTGTATGACAGCAATTTAATCCCAGTGTTATCAAGTACCTGTAAGGCAGGCTTGGTTGGTCTTCCAATTTGTCTCCTGACCATTTTCTGAATGATCCCATTTGGGGTTTTAAAGGGACTATAATTTAATACAATATTTTGTAATCAACTTTAGGCATGGTTGAGTGTGAGTTCATTTCTAAAATGAATCATGGCCCTACTGTTTGCTTAATTTTCCTTTTGTTTCTCTTGGTCTCTATTTGCTATTATTATATTCCAGGCAAAGATAGGATGGTAAATTATACAGTGTAAGTTTTGCTGGCTGGGACATATAGCTAAGAAATCTGAGCTGTTTCTCATGAGCCAATATTTCTAAATTTATACTGGTTCTGGCATTAAGTGAAAATGAAGTATTTTGCCTCCATTTCTTATGAGCAACATAATTTGAATGCATATTCTTTCATTCAGCTTTTATTTTTGAATGTCATCTGGGTGCCCAATGCAAAATTTTTGTTTTTTTTTTTTTAAATAGTGAGGCCTTCGTTTGCAAAGAAAGTCCCTTATATTTATTTATTAGACAATAGTATATCTAAGACAGTGCAAGGAACATTACAAAACTTCCATAAATAGTTCTAAAGAATTTGAAAAACTGTGTATTTATGGCAACATTCTTTGTTGTTTGGACATTTGGTCCAATGTTTTCCTTAATTCTTTCTTACTTTCCATGATTTTCATCATAGACAAATTGTTCTTTCACTCTAGCAGGAAGTAGATTTTCTTTTAAATAACTAAATACATAAATAAATATACACATTTTATAAAATTATATATTATATATTTGTACATTTTGTATTCACTTAAGTACTTATTGCCTTCTGAAAACATAATTGGCTATAACCATAAAAGGACATTGCCAGAGACCACAATGTGTGTTGAACATTCCTTTGGTAGAACTTTCTGAGCTATGACCTCCCCAGAAGGAGGGAGCATAGCGTAGCACAAGTGCTGAGCTGACATTTCTAATGATGATCTTCTCCCTTACAGTTGGAAGACAGGTTAAACCATGAAAACACATATTTTCAACCAGAATAGGTTGGGTTACAAGAAAGTGGTAAAGAATGGGAGAGAGCCCATTTCAGCAAATGAGGTTTGGAGGGAGGATTTCAGAAGTAATCTGGACAACTTGCCCAGTGGCTCAGTCCAGTGTTTAAACACCCCTGGTGATTGAAGTGTGAATGTTTGTAACATCAAAAAGCTCACATTTGAATTCTATATCTGGACTATCTGTGCCTCTGATCCTCCCCATTTCATAGTTAGTGAGAAGCCAATGGAACTAATATTTCTGCCCTTATTCACCTAAATACTGCATATCTTCTTACATTATTTATTATCATTCAAAGCAACAAGGTGCTGTCAAACTTATGGCTCTACATAGCTGGATCAGTCCCCTGGGAAATACTCCCAGTGCTAAAGTCTGCCAACACTAAGCTAGTCTTAATAATCTACACTTGGCAAGTCATTCACTTTAGATATCCACCAAGATAAGAAAGACAGCAGAGACTGAAGCAGAAATAGGCAAGCTAGTCACAAACTCACAAACTCGAAGCAGTGGAAAGGAAGGAGGAGCAGCATCTGCTCAAATTGTTGGAGGGAAACACCAAATAACAAAGAATGACATGCACCAGGTAGAATAATTCAAGCTGAAACGGAAGAAGAATGCTGGAGATTCCCCGAAGGAGCAGAACCAGAATCATCAGTCAGGAGGAAAGGGAAGAAAATGTTTAGAGAAAGTCTTGAGAGAAAACATGACTCAGTGAATGACCTTGGACTCAAGTCCCTTAAACTTCACCATGCTGCAACATCCTTCTTTGTACTCCCTCCCAGGGAGTTACACTGGAACATTCTGATGTCTCTAACTCTAGCAATTAAAGTACAGACAGTGCCCGACTTACAATGGTTCAACTTATAAGTTTTTCTGCTTTATGATGGTGCAAAAGTGGTACGTATTCAGTAGAAATCATACTTTAACTTTTATGTTTTGATCTTTTCCTGGGCTAGTGATATACAGTACAACACTCTCTTGTGATGCTGGGCACTCAGCGAGCTGCAACGACTGGTACTTTCCAGAATAGAGTTAAATGAAGTTTCAACTTATTTTCAACTTATGATTGGCCTATTACGTAGTAACCCCGTCATAAATCAAGGAGCATTTGTGTATACATGTATATTTTAATGACGTCAGTGCCTTATCTAAACTCTAAATTTAACATAGCATGCTTTATAATCGCACCCCTTGTGCTTTATTTGACTTTCATGAAAAAAAAAAATGCTCATTTGGAAATCAACTAGTAAAGCATAAAAAAATGAGTGCAGTGAAAGTTGTCAGTAGATTTCCACATATGTGTCAATAGACGTGAAAGGAGTCTTCTAATTTCTTAATACCTCGGTTTTGTACCAGCCCCCCCATAAATACCCTTCTCACACCTCAGAAAGAACAAGGACAGAATATATTTAAACTGGACTTACTGGATGAGTCCAAAGCCTTGTCAGAAGGTCTGAAGCTTTGAGACTGCAAGTTCTCATGAGTAAAGTGACGCAAACTTATTCCAACTCTGCAGTCTGTTATTTAAAGGAACCATGCTCTTCTCTGTTCTTGATTTTACTTATTTGTTTGTTTTGCTTTGCTTTATTTCAATATTGAAATTCCTTCACATCTGGCAAATGTCTGGTTGTCGTAGTAAAGGGGAAAGGGAAGGAGATGGGATGGGAGGAAGGAAATAATATTGAAATGGGCAAGGGTGAATTCCAAAAACATTTTTATGCAGGTTTCCACAGCAAGCCAGTGGTAATGAGGACTTGCTACATGCCAGGCACTGGGTGAGGCATACAAGGAACCATGCTAGATGGACATCAAAGAGAGAGCAAAGAAACACAACAGCTTGGCAGACACAATGTCTTTAAAACCCATTTGTACAGGCTGAAGAGAGCCTCTTGTCTCCTGGGGAGGCTTTGGCATGGCCAGAAAACATCAAAGACACTCCAGATTTCAAATCCTTTCCAAGGGTGTGAACAGCAGGACAGGAAATGGGAAAGTCATCCTAGAAGGGATTTGGAAAGCAAGGGGCTTGTCCAAGGACATAACCAGCCCTGAACATGAGCTGTCGCCATGTGTACATTTAACAGACGTGATACAGTGAACAGCCTGGCACCCCATCAGTGGCAAGACTTGCCATAGCCCCCCACCAAGAAACTGCAGGGAATAAGACGAAATAAGAAAAGATAATTCAATAAGAGTGTTTTGTCATCTTCATGGTTGACCTCACATTTTGAAAGGATCCCATGAAACAAGAAAGCCTGCATTCTAAAACAACAGAAGCGTAAATAAATAACCAAAGGGATAGGAGAAGACCAAATTCAGCCAAGAGAAAATGAACAAGTAGGGTTTGCCTGAAATACTATCTGGCACGCTAGACAAACTCCTGCTAACCCAGCAGGGGCGCTTCATGCTTATAGTACCTCAGTATGACCGAGGAGCCAAAAGTTGCCAACAAACACAAGGAAAGGCCTTTAATTCCATGTCACCAGGAAATAATGACAGACTATGAAATCTGCCCATGTGCAGAGCTCAAACAAGACTGAAATTACACATGCAGCCTGCCACTAAAGTAGGACAGTAAAAATGAACTTGGCCAAGCTTTCTTTCAAGATACAAAGTTTCTACAGAAGCAAGGGATAGGAGGTTTCTTGAAGACATAAGAACATTAAAGCAAATATATGGGATGCACTGGATATATATTGATTGTATGTATTATGTATATGTTGATTAAACCAAATAATGCATACTGTATATACATATTTCTATATTTTCAAGTAAATGACAATGTAAATATAAATTTTAAAGTGTATATTTTAGGTTGAACAAAGTAAGATTTAAAAGTAAACCCACAGAGAGTGGGAAATTTTAAAGGAGCCCACAAGCCCAGTAACCCATGCATGCAGTCTGCAGGCCGTGTAACACAGTGATCAAGCTTAGAGTTTTAGGAATGATGCCAGCGTCACTACTATCAGTGTGACTTAGAAAGTTCCTGAGCCAGACCTCAGCAAACATAAGCATAATATTAGTACTTACCTTATAAGGCTATTGTGGGGACTAAGCAGCATAATGTATGTACAGCACTAGACTGGACCCTAGTACATATTAGGAACTCAGTAAACATCCACTATTAATATCACAAACCTATTAGAAACTCTGTGCCCCATATCATTTTTGTATTACCCGCAGGAACTAACAGCAAAGAGTAACCAGTATTATTTAATCATGCCTGCTGCTTGCTTTATAAATTAGGGTTCCACACCTTGTTTGATTCCCTAAATTGCACGATATAAACAGACATATGTACAGAACAGAACATTTCTTTTCTTTTCTCTTATAGTTATTTCTGCCAATTATTTTCATCAGTTATTAAACAAATGCGTTTTTCTGTGTAGCTAATTTTTTGTTTTACTTCATCTCTCAGAACAGATTAAAGGCCCGTTCCTTGTCATCTGTATTAAATCTCATAAATAATTCTGTTAGATGTCAGGACAACATTCATACCTTAAAACAACGTTCCTCAATATTCTTGAAGGAGCAAGGTCTCCAGATGTGAATAGGTCCCTCTATTAAAAAAAGAATTCTATATTAAAGTTACTTTGAAAAATGCTGGATTAAATAATGTTAACCAGGCATGCAGAATTACCCTCAAATATGCTAATATGTGCTATGGATCTCCAAGAAACGAATATAAAACACCATGTTTTCCCAAATCACTTGTCCACACAACTCCCTTTTCATAAAATTACCTCTTTCACAGAACTATGACCACCTGAAAGAACTAATGCTCTATGATAGGCACTTTGGGACACTACAGTAGAAGGACTACATGAACTCTACTGATTTTACCCTGGAAAGTAGGGTCACAATCTCATGAGGACACAATCGCCTTTTTACTCAGTCTGCATATCCACAACAGTAGCTATAAAATGTCAGTGCCCTGACTGCTAGGGTTAATCTCGATGATTTTGAGGTTGGGAAGGTGTCTCCTTTCTCTAATACCACTCCTTCCACAGATGACTTCTGCTTCTATATGCTCAGATAAGTCAAATTCTTCAAAAGATGAAAACAGCACTGTTTTCAGTCTAGGCCATCACTTGCTCTGGAAATGTGTTATGCTGAAACTGTCATCAGTGGATACACTGAAAGACAACAAAATCTACATTTGTATTATACTCTCTACAGCTATTTAAGCCTGCATTCCAATTTTATCCTTCGATCAGTGTTTCCCAAACTTTGGGATCATAATAATCAGCCATGGAACCTGGGATACACAGTGATTCTTGGGTTCTACCAGCCCATGTGTTTTGAAATGCTTCCCTGGAGAGGTTTATGATCAAGCACCTTTGGGAAATTCAAATTTGGCTACACATTAAAAACCTTGTTTTTTGAAAACACCCGAATCCTAAACAAAACCTACTGCATCAGAATCTCCAAAGGTGGGCAAGGTAGTTTTGAAATACCTAAGAAATTTGGAGAGCCAGTTCTCTGAGGGGAACTGCAGCTCTACCCATCAGGTTTCTCTACTGGCAGAGGCAGAGATGGAACTGCAAGGCAGATCCTCCAACATCAAGCCCCAGGCTTCTCCTACGAGATCACTTAGTACTGGTCATAAGGTACTGACCAGCATGGCATCCTACACAGGGGAAGAGCCCATGTATACACTGAATGAGGAAGGAAGGAACGTCAATAGTATCAATAACATCTAAACATAAACAATTTTCTTTGAATATAGACAGAGCTGAGAGCAGGAAATTTGTCCAAGAGCCCCAATGTAGTTTGATCAAGACTCTTCTTTACTTTCCAGTATTTTCTACAGTGTAAAATATCTCCTTAGGCTTTCTCTATGTGACATGAAATACCTTCCCAAACTTCATCATGCAGTTTTATGATTGGCGATGTTGTTTCCCAATATATTTCAATTTCTGTTTGGCCCCCTAGCCTCTTGATCCTGAGTTTGTTTAGAATGAGCTCTCTATAAGAGCTGTCCTTCTGAGGGCAAAATGTGTGAATCTTGGGCATGGGACATTTCATACCAGAGAGAGGAAGCAATCTCAGTATAAGTTATGGAATTTAATCATTTGTCAACCTTAAGAATTCTTTACTTGTAGAATTAGCAAAAATCATAGAGGTATGGGGAAGTAAAAAAAGGATTAAAGGAAACTTCTGGAGCTAGTTTTGTTAACATGATTCCTACAAGCCACTCCTCAGGAACCAAGATATGATTTCGTTTTAACAGTTCATCTTTTCTTATGTAGATAACTGTAGACTTACTGAAGAGTCTCAACAATAGTACTAAGGTATCCCATATACCCTTCACGCAGCTGCCCCTGTCATTAATATCTTATGTAACCATAGAAATTTTTATCAAAACTAATTAATTAATCTTAGTATAATACCACTAGCAAAAGTACAGAACTTATTCAGATTTTACCAGTTTTCCCACTAATGTCTTTCTTTTTTTCGGTTCTAGGATTCTACATTGCATTAAATTGTCATGTCTCCTTAGTCTCTTAGGATCTGAGACAGTTCCTCTTTCTCTCCTGACCTTGACACTTTTGAAGGGTACTGATTGCTTATTTTGTAGAATGCCCCTCAATTTCAATTTGTCTGATGTTTTCTCATGATTAGACTGAGGTTGTGCATTTTGGGCAAGAATATTGCAGAAGTGATGAGCCTTTCCTAGTATATCATATCTGGCGGTACATGGTATTACTGATTATGTTAATTTTAATCACCTGGCTAAGGTGGTATGTGCTAGGATTCTCTGCTATAAACTTACTGTTTTTTCCTTTGTAATTACGAAATATCTGGGGAGAAATACTATTTAAGCAAATATCCTGCTTCTTTTTACCCACTCATTTTAACATTGGTTGGTGTGTTTTGTCTGAGATAATTATCACTGAGGTTTTAAAATTCTATTTTGAACTATTTTATTTAGAAATTCTATTTCTATCATTCTGTCTGCTTCTATTAATTAGAATTCTTCTGTTAGGAAAACTTGTTGCTTCTTCCCCATTTAATACAAGAGATTAAAAGGACAAAAACAGGTTACATAATTTTAGGTAGACCAGTAGGACAGCATGCATCACTGATCGGGACTTCGTAACATTATGCTATGCCACCTCACCCCGCCCCAGATGGGATTCTACCCTAAAGACATGCAAAACATGCACCAGATGGAGAGTTATAGAGTTTAAACCTAAATGTAGAACTACAGCAGGGATGACAGGGCAGTTATGATGTGAAGAGGGCTTATTCCTGGTGGTGTCCATCTGAAGGAGATGGAAATGCTAGCTTGGAACAAAAGAATTTTGGGGGTTCAGAGACTATAGGCAGAAAAGGTTAAACAGATTGGTGACAGTTGGATGCTTGGTCAAAAAACAAGTCACTACCAATAGAGTTCAGACAAATGGTGGCAGGGACAGTGAAAGCATTCTAGATGAAAACATAGGCCAAGATCTCTTGGGGATTAGGACTGGGAACTAAAGAGTCTGGGTAAAAGCGAGGAAATGAGCCAAATGTGATGGTATCAGAAAAGAGAAAAGATTTGCTGGTATAGTCAGAACTGTTCTCTGAGAAAGACCAGAGAATAAATACGTCGGGCTTGTGGGGTGCATGGTCTCTGTTCAACAATTCAATTCTGAAGCTATAGCATTAACGCAGCCACAGACAGTATGTAAAGAAATGGGCATGGCAGGATTTGCCTTGGAATGAGTCAAATTTGGCCCCTGGATAGTAGTTTGCCAGTTCTGAAGCAAATGAAGCCAATAGTGCACTCAGGGCCAGGATGTTCTTTGGACTCTGTACTCAGTATCTCTTGGTTAGTCCTGTCTTGGCTTACAAAACTTCCCAAAGGGCTAGCAGAAAACTAAAAAGAAAATGACTACAATCATTTCAAACAAGGTACAACAATTCTGGGGTTCCTGATAATGAAGAGTCTTAAAAGTACTCTAGTTACTACTCTATGTCTAGAGAGGTAAGCATCACTTTCACCTTGGAATTTAACCAAACTACTTATGTTCTTAATACATCCCCTCAAATTAGATACAATACATACTTTTATTTGGAAGTTAAAGTTTAGAAGTAACTTATGTTGAAGTTTCTTGAGATATTTTGAACCAAAATTGACTATAAGCCACTATTATTATTAAATAGCCACTTAAGGGTTTAAACAAGGAACGTGTGTAAACGACTCATGAACATGGACAACGGGGAGGGATATGACTATGGGAGAAGGGGTGGGCTGGGAGGGGGGGGAGCAACGGGGGAAAATGGGACAACTGTAATTGAAAAACCAAAAAATAAAGGAAAAAAAATAGCCACTTAACTTGAATTTTATGATATGAGTAATGTGAACAAAGTCCTTGACTTAAATTATTTAAGTAAGTTGAAATAAAGGAAATACAAACATCTTCTCCATCTTTTGATTCATCTTTGGCCTGGTGTTTTGTTTAACATTCTTCTTAAATATTATACATATGAAATATAAACTGTTACAACATAATGGTGGCTAAATAGAGGATGAACCAGAGGAGAACTTCAAACTATTTCACTCTATGAGAGTCAGGATATAGAACACATTAAACTAATCTTTTTGGGAGTGATATGTCAATTCTATTTTCCTTGTACTCTCTGGGCTTTTCCCAATTCTTTGAAATCCCTTCTCTATAACTGGAATTCCTGTGAAGATATTTCTGTATATTTATTCTCAGGTGGCATAAAACATTCGGGAATTCTTAGCTTTATGATATTTTATAATCTTAACAGCTTTGGATGTTACACAGATGCAAACATAATACAGGATAGGCAAAATGCACGGTCATTCATCTGAGGGATGAATAAAAAGAGAAAAATACCTTTCAATATTTTCAGTTTTCCTGTCTTATTAGTTCCCTGGAAATTTAATTTCAAACCTGTGTCATACTTTGCAGATTTGATTTGAAGTAAAGGTCAATTTCAGTAAAACATTAAAAAGATGTTTTGATGCTTTAAATTTCATTAGGTTGAATACTGGTGTAAGACATACATAGATCCATGTCTTAATGTACTATTTTGTAAAATTGGAGTTGAACTATTAAGCAAATCACTTTTCATGGAAGAAACTTACAAGCAATTTGATTTTACCTTGTGAAGAAAATAAAAGATTCACACCCCCAAACCAGCAAACATACCATAGAATCATTTGAGTCTTAGGATTCTGAGTATTCTGATTATTATATTCATGCATTCCTTTGGGTATAAGTTAAGTAGGTCGCAGGGCAGATGGAGAATGACCACCGCTTGACAAACCTTATGGCTCAGCAGATGTGGTTGTGAGATGTGGCCTTACTGAAAAATATTCTCCACTAAGCAATTTTAGGGTTCAGCTCTGAGGTTTTGACCTCAACACTTGGAATTTTCAACAGAAAAGGAGTAGTTTTACCATCATATTAGTCTTGAGGTAAAAAAAAAAAAAAAAAAAACGAACACACACGCACGCACACACACAATTAATTGCCTCAAGTAGGCAATAATGTGAACCAACAGAGTATTTTCAATGCGATATTACTACAAACCTGTAAGTAATGAGTGAGAAAGGTTTTCAGCTCATGCCATGAGCCTATTTCAGTTTCTATTCTGTTGACTTCCAGATACCCAGGGGCTTTTCCAAGTGTATATATGAGAAGCCTTAATGTGGCTCATTCACTTTGAAAGATCAGCTCAATTATTTGAACAGTATTTTTCTCTGATTTGGAAAATATTATGTGCATTCTTGAGTAAATTTAGAATTATTGAAATGTTCCAAGGTTTTAGAGGAAATATCGCAGCCACAATCATTTCCTGGGCTGCGGAGTTGAACACCATTATTTATAATATACATTGAAAAATTCCATAAAATCATAAAATACACAGGAATTGAGTAAGTACCTAGACATGCAGGAGAATAGGAGTGAAGGAACTTCAGAAACAAACTAATGTCAACCTCATGCTTCAAAGGTTTGAGTTAATAAAAATTGAGTCAGACCAGCAGTACTACTTTGATCTAGATCAAAACTTCCCACTCTAATTCCTTGACTGTGAGAGGAAAGTGAATTTCCAGATTTCTCTTTGTAAAGGAAAATAATAATAAATGTGAAAGATGCTGACATAATTCTTCAATGGTTTTAGGACTTGTGGTCAAATTTATGAAACTCTGAGTTACAATCTAACATTTATATAAAATAGGAAGGGAAGGCTGATGAAGTTAACATGCCCAAAAGTTACAAAGGAAACATCTAAAATAAGGCAGGATTGCAGTACCTTTCCCTCAAGGGGTGCTGGTTCCCCACTTGGGGGGTAATTCCTACTAGGTGAAATACTTAGTCCACAGAATTTGTTGATTTGTTCCAGTTTCTCACTTATCTTCCTAAGGAAATTCAGAGTATCACTTAGTGGGTTTATTAATCAGGACTCTCATGACAATATTTATTTTAAAATATTCCTGTTTACTTGTAGTATCCTTGAAAATTACCATATAAAACTTCATGCACTAACTCAGACAGATAAATGAAGACCAAAAGAAAAAAAAAGAAAAGTTGTATTCCTGTTGCCTAAGAATTTGGCATTGTTCTCTCACTAGACTGTAAACTCCGTGAAGGTAGGCATATGAAGGATTTGTCCTTCAGGATGTCACCGGCACTTGTATGGTGGTTTGCACATGTGATAACAGCTCAATAAATATTTCAGTTTGATTGATTACATCTGGGGTTATCAGGCCCTATGCAATGTGTTTCCTCTATTTATCATCAATTAGATTTCACAACAACTTTCCTAGTTAAGCAGTATTATCCTCATTTTATAAAGTCCCAAGGCCACATAGAAGGAAAGCAAAAGAATTGGGATTAGAGCCCAAGCTTTCTTATTTCAAGTTTATTACTCCCACCCACATCAGCTGCCTGAAACAGTATTCAGTGGACAGGAGCAATTTCAAAATCTTTCTGATCCCAGAAAATGAATGGTAATATTTGTTTATTCTTATTTTAACTTGAATATCTGATATAGGAAGCTTTCCATAATCACAGAAAACAGTTTTAAGATCCGTTATTTTTTTTCAATTTTGAAGGAACAGAAAAGTCTTCAGCTAATTATTTAGAGAAAAAGCTTCGCAATTCCCATTCCAATATTTTTCTAATCACGTTCCTGGGTGGAACACAGGCACTGAATTTGGAACCTGAAGCTCATTTCCTGTCTAAAATGGTTTTCATTCATTGAATGTGAACACTTGTTTTTTATTGCAAAGTTGTTTACAAAGCTGAGCTGCTGGAATTAATTTCTCTTAATGAACAAAAGAGTGATGGAATATTTAGCTGGAAGAAATTCACAGAACTGCATGTGACTGGCAAAGAGTTTTAAGGAAAAGTTTTCAGTTCTAATTAAGGCTACTCAGTCCAAATTGGAGGAACATTCAGGTAAAATTCTTTTAATGAAGGAATCAAATAACTGAGGAAAAGAAATTTGATAACCTCTTAAAATGGAACCTAGTTTGTTCTCATCCAATAAATCAATTCAGGAAATATTAATGAACATTAAATCCTTGCTATATCATCAGGATCAGTTCATGAAGACTGATCTGTCCTTATAAAAGATAACCAATAATTTTATGTTTTTATGAAAAGTGGCAAATGACTTCTATTATTAATGGCAATTGATTAAAGTGAGAGCAAATTATATTCAGAACTCCAACAGGTAGAACAATAAAATAAACACATATGGGCCACGATTAGCTGCATATATGCAAGTCACCTTGAAGAACAAACCTTCATGGATACTTGATCTATAGAATATATGCATGAAAAGAACATGTTCATTTTTTATTGAAGCTTCAGCCTTCTTATTTAAATTGAGATATCATTCATATAGCATATAATTAACCATTTTGAACTGAATAATTCAGTGTTTTTTAGTATATTCAAAGAGTTGGGCAATCATCACCACTAATTCCAAAACATTTTCATTGCCCCAATAAAAAACTCTGCACTCTTTAGCAGCTACTCACCATTCCTTCCTCCTTCTAGGCCTGGCAACTACTAAGTTACTTTCTGTCTCTATGGATTTGCCTATTCCAGACATTTCATAGAAATGGAATCATAAAACATGCGATCTTTTGTGATTTACTCCTTTCACTGAGCATCATGCTTTTGAAGTTCATCAACATTGTCACATGAGTCACTTCATTCCTCTTTATAGTGGAACAGTATTCCATTGTTCGGATAGACCACAATTTGTCCACCTGTTCAGTTGATGGACATTTGGGTTATTTGCACCTTTTGGCTATTATGAATAATTCTGTAATGAACATTTATATGCATGCTGTAGTGCAAACATGTTCCTTTGATATGGTTTACTTAGAAACCAAGAAAAAATAAGAATCAGAAAGGTATCTAGCCTTGTGCCAAAGACAGCAAATGTATCAGTAGTCTGTTCCTTTAGCTGCTGAATCGTATTCCATTATATGAATCTACCACTGTTTGTTTATTCATTACCAGTTGTAGGATATTTGGGTTGTTTCTAGTTTTGGGTAATTATGAATAAAACCACTATAAACATTCACATACAGGTTTTTGTTTGAATATAGATTTTAATTTGTCTTGGGTAAATACCTAGGAGTGGGATTGCTGCATCATACGATAATCATATGTTTAACTTTATACAAAACTGCTAAACTCTTTTCAAGGAAACATGACCATATTGCATTCCAACCAAGAATGTCTGAGTTACAGTTGTTCGAAATTTTTGTCAACGTTTAATATTGTCAAATTTTTTTGTTTTATTGTTCCTTTTGTTTTTAGGCATTCTGATAAGTGTGTAGTGGTAAGTCATTGTGATCCACTTAAGTTTTGATATATTAAATTACCCTAGGTATTTTTACATTGATTTTTTATCCAGCAAATAATTTGTTCTGTTATTATTGTTGTTTGTTTTCTAGCATTAAAAAAAAACTTGCACAGAAGTAGAGAGGATAATAAATATGCATAAACTGATCTCCCAGCTTCAATGATTTTCATCACTTTGCCAATTTATTTCATCAAGCACCACCACAATTTTTTTTTTTCTGGAGTACTTTTAAGCAAATCTCATACTTTACTTCATTTCATTGTTAAATATTTCAATATGAATTCCCTGAATGACTTTAAAAATAAAATAAAATGTAATCACAAATAACAAAATTAATGATAAGTCCTTAATGTTCTCCAATATTTAGTTCATGTTCAAATATCCTCAACTGCCTCAAAAGTGTCTTTTTAAATGCTGCTTTCTTTAAATTTAATTTGCTTATGACATGAAGTGGAAGCTAAAAAATCTGAGGCCCTACTTTCTCCAGGTAACTGAGTTTCCGCTCAATTTTCAGAAATAGTTTGAAGTTAGTTCAGATTTTACCAAGTTATAATTTAGCTATTCCAAATTGCATTTTTTATTATACAGCAGCAATTTGGCGTTATAAAGCAGATATTAAGAATACAGAATTGGCATATCATTTAAGCCAGAGACCAAAACACTTAAAAGATGTCTGCTATCAGTAGACAGTGCAGCCAACTGATTCTGTTGGCACTGAATACATGGGCTGGCACTGCCAGTGCAGGGCAGTGTGGAGAGGACAAACAGAGAGGTAGGGACATGAGAAGGGGTTCTTTATTTGGCTGGCAGAAAGGACTTGCTTCTCTCATCTGGCATTGTTCCAAACACGAGTTGTTCATAGTAGGACTCAACACAAGTATAGAATTAATAAAACATCATATCAAGAGGTGTGTGCGTGTGCACATATAATATGCATTATGGGTTTCAGCCAAATAAAATTTGGGTTTTGTTTTAGAATAAAAGTTGGGTTTTTGCTTTAGAATAAAACTCAAATAAGAAATTTTGCAGATTGCCAGTTTTAAGTTTAACTCTATTTAATAAATAGACAAGACTTTATTTGGAATGGTTTCCATTTAGTTCACAGTTGAGTCATACAAAAATCCAGAAAGTAATATGTAGATTTGAAGATAAGCAACTTGGTAGGTTCTGTCCTAATTTTAAAACATAAGTATCTCAGTTTAAATTTCAGGTTGTAATAAGACTTTTCTTCAGTCCAAACTGTAGTGCTCTGTTATATGGCTCCTTACAGCCCCTAAGCTCGATTTCAATGTTTGCACAAATGTATTTGCTTGCTCTATTACCATTTAGTTCAGATAACAAGACTCAAGTAAATGTAGCCTGCACAATAAGAATATAATCACTGTTTAAAATCAAACTTCAGAGCGGGTCAACATGGCATAATCTCCTGTCTAAGTGATCTGTAATTTGCCTCTCCAGATAATCATCTTGGCCCTGCAGCAGTTTAAAAGGTAGTAGCTGCCAAAAATTGTTAACCATTAAACAAAGGTTTGCTTTTCTTTTATGTGGCAGAAACAAAGGTGCACTTTTTAATCTGTGTCTGAAAAATGTGTAGGTTTTGAAGAGTCCAATCCACTGTACAACGCTTGCTTTTTGTATCTGGAACAAACCTTTTAAAAGAGTTCTGGGGTTTTTGGTTTGTTTTTGTTTTTTGTTTTGCCTTAGTTGGGTGATCTGAGCCAAGGTATGTGAGTTTTATTTCTGGAGGCAAAGTTAACTTAAAGAAAACTTGGAAAACTCGAAAGGGTCCTGAAAGGAGGGTACATTATACTCAAATGTATTCCATCACTTGCCAGGATATTTAAGAAGTCATCATCATGGGGAATGTCCCTTCCTGAGTGCAAAGGTGAGTTTTCATCCTGGAGAATATTCATCTCTCTTTTTAAACCATCGTACAATTTAGCAGTCCACATATTTACCTTTCATGGTAGCTAAAAAGTAAACATTACCATTTTTGCTCACTTTTCAATTTTAGCCAAGTGCATTGCTTTCAGCTTCAAAGAATATTATAGTTTCATTTTGAAGGCAGTTCTAGAAGACAGGGCATTATAAGTACCACGGGACTCAAGACTGCACACCGTGTCTCATGGATTCAATTAGTCACCACTAGAACCTGAAGATCTAAATTTCTACGTAGTTGACTGCTCTAGGCAGATTTCTCACAGGGCACTGCATCTTTTCACAATTACATTTGGTTTCTGCCAAGTTCTCCTTTTGGGACTTAGAATGCCTTTTTAGACCTTCACCGCTAGAAGAACAACGCCAGGTTTTTCATTAGTGTAACAGAACCATTTGCAAAAGCCATTGGTATATTATGTTACTTTTCAAATTCCTTGGAGTAAACATGATGGCAAACTCATTGCTTCCTTCTACCTATTAGAATTGTGGTTTTGTTTGTTATTCTACTGCCAGATGAAAGAGGCAAGATACCTAAAGTGATGTTTTATAACCAGGTTTTTTCAGCCTCTTTGGCGTTATGAACATTTGGGGCCAGATAATTATTTGTTGAGGTAGCTGTCCTGTGCGTTGTAGAATGTTTAGCAGCATCCCTAGCTCTACCCACTATATTACAGCAGCTTCCCCTCTTCCCACAGTTGTGAGAACCACAGACAGACATTTCCAAATGTCTCCTGGGAAACAAAATCCTCCCCCCTGTTGAGAGCTACTGTTTTATAACCAGCAATACAGGTATTCATCTTCTGTCTTTTGAATTATTTATTCATTAATGCATTTCAAAGTCAACTACTATGTTAGGTAGTGATGCTGGACACAAGGTAGCACTAGAAACATGACCCTTGTATGATGCTTGTCCTCACAGAGTTCATAGATTAGCCTAGGAAGCCCACAGTTTAATCTCATTCCTAACAGCTCCCTAGTAAGAGTCCTGAACCAGTGAGCAACAGGCTAAGGGTCCACTCTGTGACTTCACATCTAGTCTTGCCTCATGACCTCCCTATTTTGCCCCCAAATCCCCAAACTAGAAAACCTGTCTGACTTAGGTGGCCACTCCAAAGGATGATTACACTCTCTTTTGAGATCTTTCAGGGCACTGGGATTGTACCATTCATCACTTACCACCCAGTTTATAGATGCTGTGTACAGTTTATCATTTTCTTATTCTTCAAATAGATGCCTGGCTGGTTGCCTGAGTGGATGGTTGGGTTGATTATTGTGGAGCACCCTGGCAGCCACACTAAGAGTTTAGAGACACTTTTTTTTTTTTTAGCATGAGAATGACATGACCAAGACAATTACTTAGAGATATCATCTATGTGACTTTTTGTTTAAAAGAATGGAGAAGGGAAAACATGAAGCCATGGAGATAGTAATGAAATCATTTTCTATTCTTCCTATGGATGAATAAAATACATTAGCAGAATAATAGCAACTTGAATAGAAACAAAGGAACAAAAATGAGAACTGAAAAACAACAGAAATAAGATTTTGGAAGAGGAAGTGATCATTACAAAGGAAATAAAGATCAAAGGACTCTAAAGTTCTAAAAATACAGTTTCTTTAATTACAAGGACTGAGATGAATCAGAGATGTCCTGACATACTGAGGTGAGGGCATTATTCTTCATGTAACTTTTCTCATTTGAAAGTAATATTCCTATGGGTTTCCTGCTCTTACAGTAAGTTCAGCAGTAATCTAAGAGCAACCAAATTGGGGAGTCAGATGATCCACTTTGTGAATAATATCACATAAAAAACATGATGAGAAAAGAAACGCAATGTGGATCAAAGAAGACTTACAAGATCTCTCTACTATTGTGAGGAGAACAGACTGTGTTGGGCTAGAGTAGAAACAGAGATATCATTTAAGAACTTATTATATTAGACCCCAGTGTCAGGAGTAGGGACTATGAGAAGTGACCAGATTTTGGATATGTTGTTAAGACTGAGCCAATAGAATTTGTACAGGAATTTAGTATAAGAAGTGATTCAAAAAGACATGACTTGAAGTTTTACGACATGAATTACTGAGTTGAGAAATTTAGGGAAGTAGCCAGTTTGGGAGGATATAAAAATTTTTATTTTTAACATGGAAACACTAAGGAACTTGTTAGATATCTGAACATAGATGTCAAGTAGCCATTTGGAAATATGAATCTAAAGTTAGGTGCTTGGCTGGGAATAAAGATTTGGGAATGGTATTGCACAGGGTTCTTAACTGCAGACAACAGAATCCACACTAGCCAGTTTAACCAGAAATGGGATGTTACATAGCTCCAAGAATTTCTAGATTAGATAGTATAAGACTTGGATGTTGTGCAGCCAGAAATATTGCAGCCAGGGCAAATGTCCAACCACACCATGGGAAAGTTCTAATAGAAATACCACTGTTGTTACTCCCCACTGTGACATTAGGAACTGGGCACTGGAAATTTGACAAAGCAGATGCCTCAGCCATCATGAAAGTGACTATCTATCCTAGTCATACTGTACTCAAATTTTACACTTGTGCACTTGATTCAAGTAAATTATGTCACATGTCTCCACTCTAGCTACAGGAACAAAACATACAGTTTTAGCTTTACAACCACTCCAGTATTAGAAGGCAAGCTAGAGGGATTTGGAATTATTGTTGAATAAGTCAACTTGCCATTATCTGCTTCAGGAAGTCACTGGTGAATAGATGGGATTTACAGTTATGTTACCGGGGAGAGGAGAGGGACAGTCACTGCAATGAGTCCTTAGGCACCCAATACTTAGATGTCCAAGAAGAATACTGAGAAGAATCAGCTAGTGAGAAGAAAAACCAGTAAACTGTAGTGTCCTAGCAGCTCAAGGAGTAAACAAGCAACTGCATTGAATGGTGCTTTGAGATCAATTAAGGACAGATAACTGACCACTCAATTTGAAAACACTGACACTATTCATGACTTTGGCAACAGGCATGCCAATAGAGTGAGTAGAATGGGTGAAGAAGGGATTTGGAGAGGATGAAGTGAAGACTATATGTATAAACGGACAAAGATATGGTACTGGGAGTTGGAGGAGAAAAAGGGGACCAATGGGAGATCTTTCAAATGAATGATATTTAAAAATTACAGACTTGCCAATGATACCTCAGACAAAGGGTTAATCTCCAAAATATATAAATAACTTACATATCTCAACACCAAGAAGACAAGCAGCCAAATTTTAAAAAATGGGCAAAGGACCTGAACAAACACTTCTCTAAGGAGGATACACAGACTGTCCATAGACACATGAAAGAATGCTCAACATCACTAACCATCAGAGAGATGCAAATAAAAACCACAATGAGATACCACTTTACACTTGTCAGAATGGCCATCATCAACAAATCAACAAACAACAAGTGCTGGCGAGGATGTGGAGAAACGGGAACCCTACTGCATTGTTGGTGGGAATGCAGACTGGTGCAGCCACTATGGAAAACAGTATGGGATTAACTCAAAAAACTAAAAATGGAACTGCCTTTTGAACCAACAATTCCACTGCTAGTATTATACCCGAAAAATCTTAAAACCCTAATCCAAAAGAACCTAAGCACCCCTATGTTCATAGCAGTACTATTTACAGTAGCCAAGTGCTGGAAACAACCTAAGTGCCCATCTGTAGATGAGTGGATCAAAAAACTGTAGTACGTTTACACAATGGAATACTATGCAGCAGAAAGAAAGAAGGAACTCCTGCCATTTGCGACAACATGGATGGAACCAGAGAGAATTATGCCTAGTGAAATAAGCCAGGCAACGAAAGAAAAATACCCTGTGATATCACCTGATACAGACAACTAATGAACAATGCAAATAAATGAACAAAAGTGAACAAGGAACAGAATAAGAGTTATGGCGGGGGGGAGGGGGGAGGGAAAGAAGAGGGGTAAGTAGGGGAAGGGTTTAGGAAAGGAACGTGTATAAATGACCCATGGACATGGACAGTGGGGTGGGGAATAATTGTGGGAGAAGGGGCGGGCTGGGTGGGGGGAGCAATGGGGGGAAAATGGGACAACTGTAATAGAAAAACAATAAAATTAGATTTAAAAAATAAAAATTACAGATAAAAAGAAAAGGCAATAGGATCACATTTTTAAACAGCCCAACCAAATTTTATATTTTAAATTGTCTTTTTCACAGAAGTTGGTTTGTTTCCTGATATTTGGAAATACTGTGATTTTAAACAATTACTTCTAACCAGTTGAATGGCCCCATGGGGGATGCCAAGGGATATTTCTCTTTGTCAGCTCATTGCCCTCTAAATCTTTACACAGTCAAAGACAATCATCCTTTCACAACTGGAGAATAAGGTCTCTGATCTTATTCACACTCCTCCTGGAGTACACCCCTCATTTCAGTTTTCGCTACCTTTAACTAAGAAATTCATCAGAAAAATACTACCTTTGTGTTATCCAGAAGAGGAGGTGTTTACTTTAGAAAGTGCTAGATTATGAAGGTCTTGCTGTAATAATATGTATCTGTTCGTCTGCTGAAGGCCAGCTACTATGAAAACAGAATGAGTAACTGCTTCCATTCAGCACTCCCAGCTCTCCCAAAAGGGAATGTGTCTGAAGGATTCAGTGATTTGGTCAACTTTAATACATTTGAATTTCCATAATATGCTCCTGACAATTCAGGTTCTATAAATTCCTCCATTCAAGTTTCCCATTGGGCACCTCTATCTTTTCACAAACTGCTTTTAGTTAGCATTGCCTTGCCTATGGAGATTAGGTTTGCCTTGACAAATTAGAGAGGATTTTAAAGGATGACATTAATTTGACAATTTTACAAGTACTCATACATTTAAATATTGAAAGGACTGGAACAGTCATTTGGTTTTGCCATTAAAAGGAAAAGTAAAGGGCAGTTTCCTTTTCGTTCACTATCAGAATTTGTGACTTAGGTCACTTTATAACTCCATCCCCCCCTCCACCAAATAGTTTTCTTGTGCCCATTATCCCTAGACCCTGGAAGCTGCTGATCTATATTGTATTCTGATCTTAGAGTTTTGCTTTTTCCAGAATGCAATATAAATGGAATCATATAGTATGCAGTCAACTGAAACTGTCTTCTATTATTCACTATAATGCTTTTGAAATTCAGCTGGATTCTGAGTATCAATAGTTTGTTCCTTTTAATTTCTGAGCAGTATTTTATTTTATTCATTCATTCATCAATTGATGAACATTTGAATTGTTTCTAATTTTATACAGTTATGAAAAAAAACCTGCTAAATACTTCCACATTGAGTTTTTTGTGTGGACGAATGAAGAGAAATGTCTTCATGCCAGTATGGAGTAGGACTGCTAAATCGTAAAATAAGTGTATGGTTAACTTTTACCTATACTGGTGGTGGTAACCAACTAGCAATTCATCCTGAAAAGTTGTTAAACTCACATATTAGTTCAAAAAGGTTTTTTGCAGATTTCTTTGGGATTTTCTACATAGTCAATCATGTTGCTGGGGAAAAAAGACAGTTTGCTCTTTCAAAAATTCTTGTTTATTCTATTACTGTTGTCCCAGTTTTACCCCCTTTGCCCTCCTCCACCCAGTCCATCCCCACTCCGTTGTCCATGTATGTGGGTCATGCATACATGTTCTTTGACTACTCCCTTCCCTTTCTTTCCACCATTATCCCCTCTCCCTTTCTCTCTGGCAGCTGTCAGTCTGTTCCCTGTTTCCATGTCTCTGGGTCTGTTTTGCTCGTTAGTTTATTTTGTTCATTAGATTCCTCTTATAAGTTAGACCATATGGTATTTGTCTTTTACTGCCTGGCTTATTTCACTTAGCAAAATAGTCTCCAATTCCATCCATGCTGGTACAAACGGTAGAATTCCTTCTTTCTTTCTGCTGCGTAGTATTCCATTGTGTAAACGTACCACAGTTTTTTAATCCACTCACCTACTGATGAGCACTTAGGCTGTTTCCAGTACTTGGCTATTGTATATAGCACTGCTATGAACAGAGGGGTGCAGCACAGGTTCTTTACACCACACACCAGAATAAATTCAAAATGGATAAAAGACTTAAATATATGCCATAACACCATAAAAGTCCTAGTGGAAAATATAGACAGTAAACTTGCAGATATCCCTCCCAGCAACATTTTTGCCAATACATGTCCTAGGGCAAGGGAAATATAGGAAAAAGTAAACAAATGGGAGTACATCAAACTAAAAAGCTTCTGCATGGGTAAAGAAACAATCTTTGCTCTTTTTAAATATTGCCTTATTTCACTAGCTAGGCATTAATATTAAGTAGCAGTGGTGAGAATAAACATCCTTGCCTTATTACTAATCTTAGGGAGAAAAACATTCAGTTTTTAATAGGAAAGTATTATGTTAGGTATAGAGCTGCTTTTGTTGATGTGCTTTATCAGAATGAAAGTTCCTTTTTTTCCATAGAATAGACAGTTTGCATGATAGATGTTGAATTTTGTCAAGTGATTTTTCTGCATCTATCAAGATTATCATGATGAATTTCACTGATGTTTAAATGTTGAACCAAGTTCCACTTGGTCATAATATAATTCCTGCATTTTATTTGCTAATACTTTGTTCAGGATTTTGTGTTTATGTTTACAGGGATATTGGCCTGTATTTTCTTTCTTTAAATGTCTTTGTCTGGTCTTGGAACTAGGGTAATACTGGCCTCATAGTTTGAGTAGAAATGTGTTTCTTTGCTGGAAGGCATTTAACTACATATTTAATTTCATTGTTTGATATAATATTCTTCAGATTACACATTTCTTCCTCAGTAAGCCTGAGTGGTAAGTTTAAGACTTTTGAGCAAGTCTTTTCATTGTATTTGTCAAATTTATTAGCATAAATATTTTCATAATATTCCTTTACTTCCCTTTTAATGTCATTAGGATCGTTAGTGATATTTTCCCTTTCATTACTGCTACCGTAAGTTCTCTCTTTTTTCTTTAGCAGTTTGGCTAAAATTTTATAAATTTTAATTATTTATTTCTAAGAAACAGACTTTGCTTTCATTGATTTTTCTCTCTTCGCTTTCAAATCCACTGATTTCTAATCTTATTATTATTGTTTACTTTTTAAATTTATTTGCTTTTAGTTAAATTTACTTCTTTTCTAATTTATTCACATAGAAATTTAGGAAACTGATTTGAGACCTTTCCTTTTAAATGTTCAATGCTATAAATTCTCCTCTCAGTGTTGCTTTAGCTGCATTCTACATATTTTATGTTATATATCTCTTTGAGGTCTTTTGACTCATGGGTGATTTAGAAGTACTTGGGGGATTTTCCAGATAGCTTTCCATTATTGATTTCTAGTCTAATTACATTTTGGACAAAGACATTGTTTTTATATTTTCCTTTAAATTCATATTTTATGTTTATCATACTTAGTTTCATTTATTTCACTACAGAAATGTTCAGGATTGATTTCTTGGGGCTTCCTCAGCTTCTAACTTGGGTTTTATATAATACAGTACATGCACCATATAATCTTTCTAGAATCTGAAAAACTGTGAATTCTAAGGTACATCTGGTTTCAGAAATTTGGCCTAAGAACTTGTGGTTTCAGAAATTTGGCATAAGAACTTGTGAACTGGTTAACTGATTATATTCTCATCCATGTGATTCAAAATATGTTTCCATTGTTTTTAGATTATTATTGACATGAAAACACACAAATAAACAATTCGATAGAAAACTTTAAGAATCTGAGGAATATTTCCCTAGACTATGGAGACCATGATTCCCATACCAAAACAACAACAACAATAAAAAAATCCCCACAACAACGGGGAGGGATATGATTGTGGGAGAAGGGGTGGGTTGGGTGGGGGAGAGAAATGGGGGGGAAAGGGGACAACTGTAATTGAAAAACCAAAAATAAAAAAAATAAAAAAATAAAAAAATCCCCACAGAAATGACAAACTTACGATATATTGTTGAGGGATTTTGTTGTTTTTTTGCTATAGCCACTTTTCCTATCAAGAGATCTCCTTTGAAATACTAAACTAAATTTGGATAACACTTATTTTGTTGGATTTTCTTGGACATGATCAGAATTTTCAAATATAATTTTACTGCTTTTCCATGATGAGTACTAAAAACTCCAAGAGGAGATAGAGAAGATAACAGTTCATGACAAATATCAACCTCATTCTATATCAGAGTTATCTTGCTTATTGAAATCCTGTAATTGGCTATTGAAAGTAAGATTGCTTATCTAAACCAAGAAAGTTGGCTGTTTTAGAAGACATTCTTACTAAAACAATTCCCAAATCTGTAGTAATGAACCAGAGGCAAAAATTACATTTAAGGTGTCCCTATACTTGTAGATCTTATCCTAGGCTTAAATAAATAATGCCAGTCTTTATGAAAATATTGTTGAATGGAAATAATAAATCAAGTAGGCCTCAATGTATATGATGAGGAGAAAAACTGGTAGGAGTTAAATTATTAAATTCAGTAGATGCTGTGTAGGTCAACCAAACTGATGGGCAGGAGGAAAACAGCACAGAAGAGAAAACTGGCAAAGCTATAACAGTTTTTATTTTTTCAACCACAATAATTAGAAAATAAAATCGTGGGAAACTGACCAGATATCATTAAAGGTGATGTCACAACTGATCTGCACATTTTCCCCTTGCCCAGAAACTAAGAACCCCACATTATTCCAGTGATATTATAAAGAGGATCTCCTTATTAGTATAAGGAGAACAGTAATTTGGGGTGGAGCAGAAGATCATCTAGTTAGCTCTATCTTTTTCAGAAGATTTAAAATTTTTATTTATTTTAAAATGTTTTATTGAATTTATTGGTGTGACATTGATTTAAAAAGTCATATAAGTATCTTGATAAAGCCTTGAGCAGAAGGTTGGGTTTGATGTACTATGGGGAAAAGCATCAAAAGTTACTTTTTTTAAGTTAAATTTATTGATTGTTTTTCTATTAGAGTTGCCCCAGTTTTTCTCCCATTGCTCCACCCCACCCAGCCCACCCATTCCCCCACAGTCCATCCCCACCCCGTTGTCCATGTCCGTGGGTCATTTATACACGTTCCTTGACTAGACCCCTCCCCTTCTTACCCCCTTCTCTCCCTCCCCCCTCCCCCCTGATAACTGTTATTCTGTTCCTTGTTCTATTTAGTTCATTTGTTTGTGTTGTTCATTAGTCTCCTGTATTACGTGATATCATAAGGTATTTTTCTTTCTTTGCCTGGCTTATTTCGCTAAGCATAATTCTCTCCAGTTCCACCCATGTCGTCGTAAATGGCAGGAGTTCCTTCTTTCTCTCTGCTGCATAGTATTCCATTGTGTAAATGTACCACAGTTTTTTTGTTTGTTTGTTTTTTGATTTAAGTATAGCATTATTATTTGATACTAGAGTCAAAGACGACATTTAGATTCTTCAGCTTTGGGGTATTTAGTAACTTCAAAATGACTGTCTACTCGTGGAGAGGAAAGAAATTCAAACGCAGTTGTTTTTTCTTCTGTTAGTTCCTTTGTAGTAAGCTCCATCTTCTCACGTGAGAAATCATTAATAGGCAGGCCTTCAACAATCTTCCATGTCATATTCTTGATTGTAACAGAGAATGAGTAGACCAGATCATTGGGAACACCATAGGAGTTGCCATCACAGATAATGCCCATGGACACAAACTCTCCCTCTGGGGTTCCAAACCAGATGTCTCTGATGTGGTCACAGATGACTTTTGCAGCAGACATTGCACTGGATAGTTTTCGAGCCTTGATGACAGCAGCGCCACGCTGCTGCACAGTTGTGATGAATTCTCCCTTGAGCCAGCTGTCATCTTTCACAGCTTCATAAACGCCAACTTCCTTTCCTTGTAGTTTCACCTTGGCATGGTTGACATCTGGATACTGAGTTGAGGAATGGTTTCCCCAGATAATGACATTCTTTACATCATCAGAAGTCACACCAAGCTTAAGAGCAATCTGAACTTTAGCTCAGTTGGGATCCAAACGAGTCAAGCAACTGAAATTCTCCTTAGGAATGGATGGTGCCGACTTACAGGCTGTCAGACAGTTGGTATTAGCTGGGTTTCCCACCACGATAACCTTAACTGACTTCTTGGCATATTTCTCCAAGGCTGCACCCTGGCATTTGAAGATATTCACATTTACTTTGAGTAAATCCTTCCTTTCCATGCCATCCCTTCTTGGCATGGAGTCCACAAGAATGGCCACATCCAGGTCTTTGAAGGCAACCTCTTCTTTATCTGTTGTGATGACATCTTTCAGGAGGGGAAGGGCGCAATCTTGCAGTTCCATTAGGACACCATCCAGGACACCCATCATGGGAGTGATATCCAATAGCACAAAAATTATAGGCTGGTCTTTACCAAAGACAGATCCATTTCCAATACTGTACAGCAGTGAATATGCAATTTGATCAGCTGCTCCAGTTACAAGGTCTCTAATTGGTTCAGGCATGATTGGAAACTGCGCGGACAATTTCGGCACCTGAAAAATGAGCCTCTAAGTCAGGTCACCTCTACGCTGTACCACAGTTTTTTGATCCATTCATCTACACTGGGTACTGCAGATGTGTTGCCTCTTCTCATGGAGTCTGGGTGGACTCCATGTTAAATAATGAAGTGATGTGGTTATGCATTCAAATTGAATTACATTGTCACTCTTGGATCTCCGCTTAGAAAGAAAAGTCCAGGAAGCTAAGATCCAGGATGAGAACCAGTTGGGTGTCAGTGCCTCTGTTGCTAAAATGGGCCCTCATTTTTCACTTCCGGCTTATTTAGATTTTTTTATAAAACTAGATCAGGGCTTTTCAAGAACAAGTTACTACATTCAACCTTTAGTATGGATGTGACTTAGAAAATCTGATTCCACTTGCATTTTAAATTTAGGAAACATGCACACTCCTGCCTCAGTCTTTATCATATATGAATTAAACTACTGGGGCAGAATGGAGGTTTGGGTAACTAAAAGGTAGGAATGCATAACATACTTTGAAGACAAAGGACAAGCCAGTGGTGCGGGCACTCGGGAGTAGAATTCTTAAGCCCTGTGGGAAATGAAGCTGTGTATGTTTCTGTTCTAGCACTGGCGACTCTTGGTTGCATTAAGTGACCACTTCGAGTGAAAGCAAAGTTCAGCTCCCCAAGTTGAGCTGTACACCTGAATGCTCTTGAAATTTGTCTTTATTTTCTTTTCTTTCAAAACTCTACAGCCTGCTGACCAGGTAAAATAATAGAACATATGGTCTTTATTTAATTTCTTCGTGCTTACTGCCAAGACAAGAGGAGGTTGAAGATCTCTTGGCTGTCTCCAATGCTTTCCTTTAATCTTACTTTATTTACTAAGAACTAATAAAAAACCTGAAGTGCTTAACTTTCAAGCATTGTTTTTCTTCTGGGCATCAGTATTTGACTTGTTCCTTGGCCTGAACCCCTCATTCTTTTTACTGCTGAATGTGCTATTATGAACCTCCTTTTTAATGCTGCATTCATTCTCCTTTCTTCGATATATTTTTAAGCTTCAAAAGTTTGTATTTTTCTGCTCTTTTAAAAATTACTGTTACTTTAAAATATAATGAGATTTATAAAAGCATAAAATTTAATTATAAAAGTAATAGTTAGATGGACAATTTTGGAAAAGAGAAGAAAATCATTTAAATTCTTACTGCCCAATTGCAATAGCTCCTTATTTATTCTCTTAATATAATTATTGCACTTTTCATGTTTACATTCAGAGAGTGTATAGAAGTCTGCCCCAAATGTCTTTCTTTTTTAAAATCTTATTGTTGTTCTATTAGAGTTGTCCCATTTTCCCCCATTACTCTCCCCTGACCCGCCCACCCTCAGCTCCCACAGTCAATGCCCACCATACTGTACACGTCCATGGGTCATTTATACCTGTTCCTTAACTAGACCCTTCCCGTTCTTTCCCCTCTTCTCTCCCTCCCCCCTCCCCTCTGCTCACTGTCAGTCTGTCCCTTGTTTCCATGCCTCTGGTTCTATTTTGCTCGTTTGTTTGTTTTGTTCATTAGGTTCCTCTTATAGATGAGATCATATGGTATTTGTCTTTCGCCACCTAGCTTAGTTCACTCTCACTCCACATTATCCTATTAGCATGGTTCCATGTTTGCTAATTCTTCTCTGTAATTAGTAGGTTGCATATTCACGTTACATTGTCTCAATTTACTTAGCCTTCCTGCAACCACTAGGACATTTAGAAGAATAATATCTGTTTCTAAGGCTGTGTTAACACTGACAGGAGCTTTGTAAAGCAGTAAAACCTGCACAAAATTAACATGTAAGGGTTAATAATGTGAGAGGCTTCAAATATCAAAATGACAAATTATAAAAGCTTTGTGACAAGTAATTCAATGAAAAAACAACTCTCTTTGTTGTATCTTTCAAGACATACAAGTGCAGATTGGAAGAGTGGGCACAGATACCACTGGAGTATCAGCATTTTTTAAGAAAGGGATAACTAATATGATCATTCATCCTCATAGAGTCAATTTCCTGCCATATCTTTTCTGAAATTTGTCCTTGAAAGTGTGATTCTTGATATATCTGACTCCCACGTCGAAGTATATCTATATCAAAATATTTAGTATTTGCAGAACATATTTATTTCCTTATTAATTACAGAGAGTAGCCTTTTTAATATCTTTCCACGTTCTGATATTCACACAGTTAAATATTTACTTGGAGCTTTTAAAAAATTCAATTTTTCTTCTAAGAGGTTGATATTTTTCTACAGATCATTAAAACTGAGAGTAAGAGCTTAATAAATCTGTATGCCTCATTACTATAATACTAAGTTTAATCACCTTGTTTTTTGATAACTAGAAAATTGTAAACAAAAACATGTTCTTAGCCCTTTGTAGATTACTCACTGCACTACCTCTTTTAAATATTGTACTTCTTAGTCTCTCAGTTTTCTTTCTCTTTAAAATCCTTTTAGTTAATAAAATACTTAAAACATACAAAAATCCTCTAGATTCTTGATAAAATCAACTCCTAGTCAGATACATTTTACCAATACCAAAACCCTTTTATAATTTCACTAGAAAATTACTTTTCCTTACTCATTCTATCTTTAATATCTCTTTTTCCCTTTTAATACATTTCTCCTTACATGTATCTTATCTTATAATTCCTTAGCATGCTGGTTTTGTCTTTGTGAATTGGTGTTTCCCTGGATTCTTTATAAAAATGCCTTTATTTAAAAATATTTTATCACTTTGTTTTATGTGTTTCTTTTGTGAGCAGTATATGGGTATATTTTATTTTTTATTCAATCTGATAATCTTCATGTTCAATATGTATATTAATTTTTTGCATTTATTTTCTACTGGCAGGTTACATTTATTTCCATTGTTTTCTTTCTCTTTTTCTCTACTTTCTCTTCTCCTTGCCACTATTTTTGCTTTCCTTTTCTGACTTCTGTGGGATTAATAATTTTCTAATCTATTCTTAAAAAAAAAATAATTTTCATATGGTGACAAATAGCCGGCTAGTTTTCTTCTTTTGTGTGTAGCTTTCCAATTTTCCCAGCATCATTACTGAAGAGGCTTTCTTTTCTTTATTTTGTGTTTTTGGCTCCTTTGTTGAAAATTATTTGCCTATATTAATGTGGGTTTATTTATGGGCTCTCAATTCTAGTCTATTGATCTGTGTATTTGTTTTTCTAACAATACCACACTGTTTTGATTTTTGTCACTTTGTAGTATAATTGGAAGTCAGGGAGTGTGATACCTCTACCTTTGTTCTTTTTTCACAGGATTGTTTTGGATATTTGGGGTCTTTTGTGGTTCCATACAAGTCTGATAATTCTTTTAAAAATGCCATTGGGATTTTAGTGGGGATTGCATTAAATCTGTATATTAGTTTGACTAATATGGACATTTTAACTATGTTGATTCTTTCAACCCATGAATACAGAATATCTTTCTATTTCTTTGTGTCTTCTTCAATTTCTTTTAGTAATGTCTTGTAGTTTTCAGTGTATAGGTCCTTCACATCCTTTATTAAGTTTATTGCTAGATACTTTATTCTTTTTGTTGCAACTACAAAATAATTTTTTCATTTCTTTTTCTGAAATTTCATTGTTAGTATATAGGAATGTGCTATTTGTCACCATACACAAAAATTAACTCAAAATGGATCAAAGAACTAAATATAAGACCTAAAACAATAAATTACATAAAAAAACCAGGTATAAAACTCATGGACCTTGGTCTTCGAAAAGATTTTATGAATTTGATCACAAAGGCAAGGGGAGTAAAAGGAAAAAATAAATGAATGGGATTATATAAAACTAAAAAGCTTCTGCACAGCGAAAGAAACCATCAACAAAACAAAAAGGCAACCAATCTAATGGAAGAAGATATTTTCAAAAAGCACCTCCATATGATATCACTTAATACAGGAAACTAAAGAACAACACAAACAAACGAACTAAATAGGACAAGGAGCAGAATAGCAGTCAATGGGGGGGAGGGGGAGGGAGAGAAGGGGGATAAGTGAGGGAAGGGTTTAGTCAAGGAACGTGCATAAATGACTCATGGACAGCGGGGAGGAATATGACTGTGGGAGAAGGCGTGGGCTGGGTGGGGGAGAGAAATGGGGGAAAATGGGACAACTGTAATTGAAAAACCAAAAAAAAAAAAAAATGCACCTCCAATAAGGGGTTAATATTCCAAAATATATAAAGGCCTCATACAACTCAACAACAAAAACCGAAACAATTCAATTAAAACATGGGCAGAGGCTGGGTGCGGGAGAGAAATGGGGGAAAATGGGACAACTGTAATTGAAAGACCAAAAATAAAAAAAAATAAAAAACATGGGCAGAGAACCTGAACAGACACTTCTTCCAGGAAGATATACAAATAGCCAACAGATACATGAAAAGATGCTCAACTTCACTAGCTGTTACGGAAATGCAAATCAAAACTACAATGAGATACCACCTCATAGCTGATTCCATCTCAAACCGGTTAGAATGGCTATTATCAACCAGACAAGTGATTGCTGGTAGGAATGTAAGCTGGTACTATGTAAGCCACTATGGAAAAACAGTATGGAGGTTCCTCCAAAAATTAAGAATAGAGTTACCATGTGACCCAGCAACCCCTCTTCTGAGTACCTACCCCTAAAATTTGAAAACATTTATTTGTAAAAGTATATGTACCCCTATATTCATTGCAGCATTATTCATGGTGGCCAAGACAGGTAAACAGCTGAAGTGTTCTTTGATAGATGATTGGATCGCCATCTGTGACAGCACGGATGGATGTAGAAAACATTGTGTTCAGTGAAATAAGTCAGTCAGGGAAAGACAAATAGCATATGATTTCACTGATATGTGGAATCTAAAGAACAAAATTAATGAACAAACAAAACTGAAATAGCCTCATAGACACAGGGAGAGAACTGGTGGTTGCCAGAGGGGAGGACATTTGGGGGACTGGGTGAAAGATAAAAGGGGGTGAAAAAGGTGAGGGATTAAGAAATACAGATTGGTAGTTACAGAATAGTCACAGGAATATAAAGAAAAGCATAGGGAATATAGTCGACAATATTGGAATAACTACGTATGGTGCCAGGTTGGTACTAGATTTATCTGGGTTATCACTTAGTTATATAATTTTCAATCACTAGGTTCAGATATTTTTCAGCTACATAACACCCATTTCCTCCATTCTCAGCTCTCCGTTTTTCTGACACCACTCCAAAAGGGTTGGAGGAGTTGGGCTATACCTTGTTATAGTCTGCTAAAGGTAGAAGTCTAAGCTCTACACCTTGCCTTTGGTTCTGTGGGTGGTGTTTGGCTGGAGTAGAGTGGTCAGTCTCGAAAAGTTCTTTGTTTCTAGTCTGCCCTTCTCCTTGTCCATTGGCTACAGAGAGATGGCTGTTCTCAGGTATTTTTGTCTGTGCCTCTTGACACTTCCTGGTATCCAGTGTGGACTATATAATGCAAAAAGAAAAACTCAGGTTCTGAGGTCCCCAGTCAGTCTGCCTTCTTTCCTCCACCTTTCAAAGTGTTGTCATGTTTGCTTTATATATAATGTTCAGTTTTAGTTATACTTAGCTGGAGAAATAGGGAAAAGTACGCATACTCCATCTTCCTAGAAACAAAACCAATGTATTTAAAAGTCTTTGTTAGCTTTCTTTATAAATTAATTTTAAGTTGGAAGGACTTAATGATCTAATTATCCAGATTTTGGGTTATGTTCCTTGTATTAGATTCCTTTGCCCGTTTTTGCATTTTGGTTTGCAAGCCCATTTGGAGAGGGAGACTTCGCTTTCTTTCTTTCTCTATCTTTCAATGATCGCCATCTCTTTCTAGTAATTTTGTTGTTGTTTTTCTCTCTAGACCCTAGACCCTCATTCTAGAACCGGGTTTAAAATGTAAATCAGAGCCCCTGCCCTTTGCAGAGAGCAAGAGCTATCACAGAACTGAGCCCCAAGCCATTTGGCCATTTGGTTAAGCTCCTAGTTAACCAACTATGCCTGTGTTCTCTCAATGGCTTGGCCCACGGGTAACTGTGAGGTATAAGCCCAGAGAGTGAGTAGCAGAAAGTTTTTAAGCCTCCTTTAATTGGTGAGAGAAAAGGATTTCCCATTTCATCCCTAGCTTTAAGCAATAATATATCCTAGTGCGCTTCAAATGCAGACGGAGAGTCAGACGGTACTTCAGTATCCCTTATTTTGCAGAAGTCCAGCTGTCCGCTCTCAGATCCACATTCCAAGAGGTCCCTTGCTTCACCTCTGCCTGCAATTCACTTTCCATTATATGTGTGTTCATTTTCATCATGAGTCCTTCTTTTATCTTTTTGGTACATCAGTGCCACGTGCTGGGAGCAGAAACTGCACCAAAGCATGAACTTACTGGGCCATCAAGACGGAAAAATCTGAAACTTTCTTAAACACGTTTTGGAAATACTTGAGGGAAAGTCTATATAAGACAACAAGCTTCAAAATCCAAAATTAGGCCTGATTAAGTTGGTTTCATAATAGAACCAGTTTTTTTTTAAGTGACATCATATATTTAGTACCTATTTTGATATATAATTATGTGGTTCTCTTATATCTCCCCTTCAACTCAACCCGTCACCCAAACATAGAGAGATGATAACTTTCTGTTAAATTGTTATTCAGTATTATTGGGTAAATATAAGTCAAATGTTTACTATGATTAAACTAACTTTCTTATAAACATTTTTTTCTAGTGCTAATAATTGTCTCATTTGTTTTTCTTAGTTATTTTTTTTTACCTATGGGTAATTCTTCCAATACTGTATACAGATTTCCATGCAATCAAATCACAAAGTTACTGTTCTCTCCTTTTTGAATTCCTCCCAAGTACCCTACATTTTTATGTTCCATTAGGACCAGTTACTCTCTTGGACTTCTGACAGTTATCTTCTTAAAACTTCTCTTTACCTTCTCCCCTTTCCTGTGTGGCATCTCCCATTCCCAGGATTTCAGTTCATTCTTGGTGTACTATAGTATGACCCATGCTCCTCAAACTTGCTATGAACAGAGGCATGAGAGATACCTTTTTAAAAAAATTTTTTTACTCTTACTTTAAATGAATAGTTTGGCTAGTATAGCAATCTAGATAGGAAATAATTCCCCCATGACCAGAATTTTCGGAAGTCATTGCTCCATTTTCTTCCAACTACCAGAGTTTCTAAGTCCAAAATGGTTTTCATTTGTGATCTTTCATATAGAAGCTAATTTTTATCACTAGAATATTTTAGTATCTTTTTGCCATTTATGTTCTACAATTTCACCATGGTGTACTGTAACGTGAGTCTTTTTTATTCTTCAAATTGTGCTCTGGTTGGGTGTCTTTTCAATCTGGAGATTCATATGCTTGAGTTCTAGAAATCTTTCTTGAATTTTGTAGCAGAGACAGCTAAACTCCTACTGGAAATTTTGCCCCTCTGCTATGGTGTGAATGTTTGTGTCTCCTCAAGATTCACATGTTGAAATCCTAATCCCCAAGATGATAATATTAGGAGTTAGAACTTTTGGGAAGTGATTAGGTCATAATGGCAGAGTCTTTATAAATAGGCCTAGTGCCTGTATAAAAGAGGCTCCAGAGAGCTTGTTGGCCCCTTTCACCATGTGAAGACATAGCAAGAAGTTGGCAGTCTGCAACCTGCAAGAGGGCCTTCACCAGAATCCAACCATGCTGGTACCCTTATGGACTTCTTGCATCCAGAATTGTAAGCAATGTATTTCTGCTGTTTATAAGGTACCCAGTCTATGGTATTTTTGTTATAGCAACACAAATGGACTCAGACAGAATATGGAGTTTTGTTTTTCCCCTTCCAGAACACTGTCTCCTCTTTTCATCCAGGTATACCCAGTGGACTGGGAGAAGTGACATGTTACTCTGGGCCAAGGCAGTGAAGAAGTGGGTAGGTTGCTCTATTCTCTTTTCCTCCATTTGTCAGAAGAATGAACATAATACCGAGGTGACAGTATGGCAGAGTCACAAGACAGAAGTATCATGGGTCCCTTAGTAATCATGAGGAGAAAAGCAGCTTGGTGGCCAGTAACCAGGAGCATTCACCTGTTACGTGAGCCAGATATGTACTTTAATTTTATTAAACCACTGATATTTAGTAGTTTGTTTGTTATGATAGTCAGTGTTCCATGACTGATACACTTCTTTGAAGTATTCTTCCGATTGCTTTCTCTCCTTTTAATTTCTGGAATGACGATCAGTGAGATTTATTAGACTTCCCAGATTAATCTTCTAATTCTTTATTTTTCTCATATTACTTCTGTTTGACTTTTTCTTTCACTTCTAGTGAGATTTTTTTTTTTAATTTCTTCCAACCATTCTATTAAAAACATTGGAAGGCAAGGGAAGAAGGAAAGAATGATCATATTTTTAATTCCCAGAGTATTTTTCTCTGATTCTTCCTCTTTATAGTATATAGTTCATATTTGATTCAATATGTTCCTTATCTCTGAGGATAGCAATTACAGCTTTTGAAATTATTTCCCTGTTTTTTACATCATTAATTTCTTTTTGTATGTGTGTATTTGAAGCTATTCCTCAAGGTCTTATCATCCAAGGTTGCCATGCTTCTTTAGATTGAGGTGCTAGAAATCTGATTGAGAGGTCTGTGTGGAGCCAGGGAAGCAGTGATAAGTCTTGGCAACTAGTGGGATTCCTTCCTATAGAGCAATTGGGTGGCCCACTAGCTTCTTCATTGGATGTCCTCCAATCATGTACTATGGATTCTCAACTTGGCCCTGATGTTCTAGGAGGCATGCAGAAGCAGAAGGCTCTGTGGGAAAGGTGTAGAATGAGGTTTCCATCATTTTTATGCATCCTTTCATTTCACCTTTACCTCCATCTTAAAATGTGCCAGGTATTGCCCCAGTCTGAAGCCTCTCTAGTTTAACGTCTCCATGGAATAAGACTGCAGGTCTTATTACAAAGATTGAAGAGAAATAATTACCTGATCAGAAAGCTAAGGCTGGGTTGTGGAAATAGAGCTGGGTTGCCCTATTGGGATGGTTCACACTCCCAGAGTTTTGCATGTCAATTGATGTATTAATGATTACTTTGTTCAAGATATAGGCAACCCAGGGAAGATAATAAGTGTGATATGTATGTTTTTGAGTGCTAATTGGCCTTCCTATTGGGTAGAAAAATCCCAGCAGAAGATAACCTAAATACCTAGGGTATCCCACTTGGGATTTTCCCCAAAACAGAGTCTGAGATATTGACTTGAGTGGAGTTAATTTGGTGGGCGATATTTGAAACAGTTGAGAGGGGATGAAGAGAGCAATCGAGGGAAGGGAGAAAAAGCCACAAAAGGAGTTACTGAGTTGGCAAATAGTGTGGGCAATTGAGGCTAAAGCCCAATAAAGACCATATGGGCCCACAGTAGAGCAGATCTCAGAAATATCACATCAAATGAAATGGAGGTAAAGTAACTTATCTATTGCCTCTCACTGTCCTTTTTATAAGGGTCACTCCTGGGAGCAATAACGCCCCCCACACTTCAGAACAGTGGCTATTCAAGATATAAAGGGTCTTCCTATGCTTTGGAGAAAGCCCCTAGAGCCAAACATGGAGATACTGAGACTGAGCTGTGCCATGCTGGCAGAATGTGTGGAATATTCGTCCCTGCTGCAGGGAAATCAGCTAGACTAAGAGCACATCGTGAAAGACACTATGAGCATCTGCTACATGGGGGTGGTGGAAGTAGATGATGTAAACGACACAACAGAAAAGAGAAGCATCTGACTATCTCATGAAGGTCACAGTCACAGAGTTCACAAAGAGATGCTCCGAGGAGCCCCCAAAGGCCCCCATGACAGAGAACTGCTTTAAACATCTGCCAGGCATGGAGAAAGCAAAGGCAGCTCCAAATGGACCAACTCTATTCCTTTTCCCTTCCCTCTGCTACCCCTCCCTATGCCCAGACACTTGAGCCTCTGGCCGGCATGCCGACATGCCAGGGGACTGGGGAAGAGGATAGATCCAAGGCCACGTCTCCTTTCTCCACTGGAAGCTTCAAACCTGGGGAAGTGATGCTGTGCTGCCTTTAAATCAATTTTAGAGTTTTCATTGATATCCTGGATAGGATACTGATTTGTGAACCCAACCTTTTTTCACTCTATAAGCATAAGAACTACATGTGACCTAAGAATGAGGAGAAAAGTTTTTATCTTGGGGAAGGAGAACTTCAACCCTTCCAAATAAAGTTCTATCGGGAGTGTGGGGGATAAAGTTGTATTTTGATTGCAGCATTGGCTATCTTTATTTGATCTACATTTATCAGCCCATTTGAATGAAATAAAATTCATCTTTGCTTTTTTTTTTCCCTGGGGGACCATATTTTCCAAAATGAAAAAGGTGATGAAGGGTATGGCAGATAGGAAGTTTGGCTTGTGCCTATGAGAAAGAATCCAAACTCCTTAGTACTACTCACAAGGCTCGGTGTGGTCCTGAGTCTGCTTATCCCTCCTAGTCATGTAATACTCTATGCTTTAGCCACACTGAGATTCATTCACTTCCTGCAGAGCACCATAATGTAGTTCTTCCCAATCCCCCAGATTTATTATCTTTCCCCTCCTCCTGTCTTCTGCCTCCTCTTTTAAACACACCTAATTACTTATCATTCACTAGATGTCAACTTAAATGTTGCCTCCTCCAAGGAGACCCTCCCAAGCATCAAATTCTATGTCACATGCCCTTCAGAGGCTGACATAACTCTTGGTGCTCCATCTCTCCTAGCACCTTATCACTATCATATGTTCTTGTTTACTTTGCATTGCACTCTCTGCCCTCACCTACTACCACTGTCTCTGTAAGAGATGGTCTGTCTGGTCCAACATCTGCAGCCCCAGAAGCTAGCATAGTATCTGGCACGTGGTGGGAATATTTGTCAAATGAATTAACTTGTGTATGTATTTTACAAGTACATATCCCCCGTCGTCGGCAGCCGTCCGTCTCGAGAGACGATGGTGTAGCTTCTTAAGAGTCTATCTGCACCGCCGAGAATGGCTGTGCAGTCCGACTCGGGAGTGACATAGTATCTGTCTCCTCCCATGTTGAATCGACATCTTGCGATGACGCTGAAGCTACAGAGCCTGGGCAGGGTAATATGGAGGGTCTGCTGTTGCCCATGCAGCAGACCCCCCCCTCTCTTCGCAGCTGAAGGGTCCAAGGGAAAGACGGAGTCGATACAGCTTGGGTTCAGGTGCGCCGCAGGAGTTGCCGGTGTTGACTACAACATCAAACCGCCTTAGGGACTCCGGCTCCGGATTTTCTGTCGGGGTTTACTCCCTTAGCCTTTCCCCTGAAGAGGTATGCCGCAAGGCAGCGGAGGTTTTTTGTACATATACAAGTTAAGATATAATATATCTGACAAATATACACATATTAAGCTACAGATTTCTACAAAATCACATTTGCATAAAATAATAAAATGACAAGATATTGAAACCACCCTGGAAAATTCAGGATTTATGGTAGCTATATAGTATATGTCTCTAAGAGAGTGTTTCTCAAAGTGTGGTCCCTGAACCAGCATCATCACTGGGGAGCTAGTTAGAAATGCAGATTCTCAGCACCTCCCTCCAATCAGAAACTCTGGAGGAAGGGGCCGACATCTGTGTTTAACAAGCTCTTTATGGCACACTCAAGTCTGAGAACCACTGCCCTGATATATATAATACCCCTCCCTGCAAAGCGCTTAAGTCATATTTGGAAGGAGGAGACGGTGTCTATTAAACATCTCTGGAAATCAAGACCCACGTGACCTTGTTCTTCTTGATGCCATTCAAGTTAACCATCCAAACTAAACACCGTCCAACATTGGCCATTACCAGAGGACTCAGCTGGAAAGGATTACAACTGAGCAGCACTGTCAACATCTACAAATGGGGCCCAGGTGCGTGCATCTGGTGCTCCTGGCTAGGAAATCACTGGATTACTTGCTTCATTTAATTCTACACTTTAACAGTCTGACATCTTAAACTGCATGGCTGAGTTTTTAATCAGATGGGCCCATCTCTGTACCTATCTTGGCATGACAACTTACTTTGTGGAAGAGTTGAATTAGCAAGGGTGTTAAGCCTCAGGTTTGGCCAAGGGGAAAGGAAGTGCCACTTGAAATGTTTGGCCAATCCATATGTGACCTTAAGATGTGAAATCAAAGCCTTCAGGTAGACAAAAACAGAAATCATCCAGAACCTTCAGTGAATATTTGTTGATTCCTTCACCCAAGGAAGTTTTATGTTTTTAAAATCCTATCGAGTACAGATTTTATTTTATCTCTGAGGGTCACCAACAGGACCAATGGGACCTGAGACATTGGAAGGAAACTAAGTTTTTAAATGGAGTAAAACTAAATAAATAAACCAAAATACAAAAAACAAACAAACAAACAAACAAAAACAGGCAAGGCAAGGGAAACAAATAAGTAAAAAATTTTTCGGTTCAGGTTAACCAAAATAAACAAACAAATAAATAATATGCCAGACACTATGTTGGGGAGGAAAAAAAGGAGAAGAGTAAAATGTTCACCATCTCAGTGCTGAAGACTATCTACTTGTCCTCTAGAGCAGCTCGGTCCAATAAGGAAGCTGGTAGCCAAGAGAGGCTAATTAAATTAAAATAAATTAAAATTAAATAAAATAAGAAATTCATTGCCTCAGTCACACAAGCCACATTTCATCTGTTCAGTAGCCATATGTGGCTACCATATTGAACAGCACTTATTAGAATAGTCCCATTATCCTAGAAAGTTCTGCTGGACTGTGCTGCTCTAGAACTTACTCTAAGATCAAACTTTTTCCTATCCTTCCAGGGATACCTAAATTCATAGTATATAGAATACAGAAAATCAAAAGGTAAGTAGCCAAGGATGCAAGTAATTTTGCTTTGTAGACTAATTAGAATTCTCCCTGAAATTAAACACAAGTGTGGCCTGCTTTGTTTGTCTACATCACTCTCTCACATATATTCAATGAGATTCAACACAACTAATGTCAACATGAATGCCTGCTTTGGGCAACACACTGCCCTGGGCACCACTTGAAGAGTATAGATGTGCAGAATCTAGTTCCTATTCTCCAGGGACATATTTTACAGGGTATGCAAGACAAGGACATAACTATAATGAGATAAGAAAACCAGGTAAGTTGAGAGAGGTATAAACTAAGGCATAGGTCTCCAGTGCTGCTGTGCCTATAACAGCCTTGTTAAAAATACAGATGCTCCAGCCCCATCCACAGAGAGGAATATTCTTTGGTTCTAAGAGAGGCTTCCAGCATGAGATATGTACCTCCTTCACAGCAGCAAACACCTGAAAGATGGCTGTTGGATAGAGTGACAGGGCAGTATAGGAGAATAAGCATTCTCCTATAGGTAAAGAGAAGGACAATTTATAAACTAGCTTTGGCAAAAATATTTATGTATTGTTGATCACACCACACCAGCAACCTAACTAGTAACTATTGTCAAAATGTCCCAACCTGATTTGTTTTTGAATCTTCAAAAGCCAAAAGAACAGTTTAAATCCTTAAGTAGGAAATGAACTCAGGACTCAGTGAGATTTGAATGGAATTAATGGGGAAACCAAGTCCTGAAGTCACCAGAATTACTCAAAGGCCCTAAGCCAAGCAAAAGATAATATAGGCAATCCTTTGGGGACAGGTAAGATATACTCATAAAGCTATTAATTAATATAGGGAAATTGGCAGTCCTTAAAGGAAGAGCACACCTTTTTTTCTTTTCTTTTCTTTTTTTACACACCGAACAACTTTGAAATATAGGAAAGCATTCCTGGGGAGTGTAATATGTAGAGCTGAGAGCAGCTGGCAAATATTATGTCCTGAGATGCTGTACTTACCAGATGACAAAAATGCTGAAAGTCTTAGCCGGTGAATAACATTCTGAGGCCACGCTGTCAATAGATATCTTCTAGTGCACCAGTTGGCAATAATAGCTTTAACATCAATGGATAACTTGGGCCACTGTGATGGACTCTGCTGTTGTGTTTGAGAAAAACCAGAGAAATGATCGTTAGTTGACTTAGATAACATCACAAACCAAAAAGCACATAAGTATTAAACTTCTAACTTTTTCATTCTCATCTGGCATTTCTTTTTCGTCCATCTATTCTGGGATATTGCAAACTCATCCATTCTTTCTTTTTTCTTTTCTTTTCTTCCTTCCTTCTCTCCCTCCTGCCCTCTTTCCCTTTCTTCTTCCTTCTCATCTTTTCTTTGTTTTTTTCCTTTATTTTTTAAAAAGATTTGAAAAGAAGGGGATTGCTTGTTCTTAACAGAATAAAGCAGGTACAAAACAAGAATGTTGATTCATTCAAGGCTGTCTTAATTTCCTTTGTTTGAACATATCCCTTCACCACCACCAGAATGCCTTCTTTAATGACGAACAATTTCCTGCTATACCAGATTCCAAGACCTTAATCCTTGTGAAGGGCCACGCAAATGCTAAATTTGTAAGTCATATGCAGTTGTTCCAAGGAATTTTTATTGCATTTCATTGGACATGCAGCCTAAAATGCAATTTCTGGCTTTTATTAGACACTAAAAGTCTATGTTTCAACTAACTCAACAAAGAAAAATTTGGGTGCAATACATAGCAGATGGGAGGAAAAACTCTCATGTAAGACTGTACTGGTTGTACACTGCTCAACTCCAGAGAGAACCATTTACAAACTCTTTGAAGTGAATAGTGTCCCCAGGAATTGAAGAGTTGCCGAACTGTTCATGACAGCCTTAACAGGAAGCTTTCTATAATTATCATAGGCTATATGTTCACTCAATTAAGTATTTATTGGGTACTTATTATATGTCAGCTCTGTACCAGACCATGGTAAGCAAGACTGATTAATTTCTCTGTCCTCATGGAGCTATTTATTAGGAGAGTTAGGTAATTAAGCAAACACTTATGATTAAAGCATGGCAAGTACTGTGATACAGGAAATACAGAGTGTCATGAAGCACAGAGAAGGTAGTTTCTCTGGATGAGGTCAAGGGGGAGGCCTAAAGGAATTTATCATTATTTTCAAATATTAGAGATGAATAGGAATTAGGCCAAGTGAGTAGATATGGTTGGAATGCCAGTTTTGTTGGAGCCAAGTACACTTGCCCCATCTGTGCCCATGGCAGAGCCAAGCCATTCATGAGTCCCACTTGGGGAAGAGGTCATCTCCATACAGTCACCTGCCTCTGCTTATTGACACCTGTCTCAAATCTCATGGTTTGTTCTAAAGTAATTGGAGTACTTTGCTCCCCACTCGATTGTGGGAGCCCCCTGAGAACAGAAGAGTATCTTAGTTCTGTTGTCCTATTATTCTATGCTTGTGGTAGGTGTCCAATAAATATTGAGAGAAAATAATTAAACCATCATTTAATCTAAGGTAAATCAGTATGAAATAAAGATTTGGGAATTTTATTTTTCCTTTTCCTAGCCTTTCAGTTAAGTTAAACCAATATAGACATGAAACCCAGGCTGACTTTGAGCCTGGTTTATCTGATTTCAGTTGTGCTATTAGTGAACACATAACAGAAGTTTCCCGATACTGTAATATGACAGAAAAGGATATTTTAACAAATAATGATATTTGCAGCAAAAGACTTATGATCCCATGTTTTGATTTTAATCTTATAAATCCTTGAAAGTAGCTTTATAGGTGTCTTGGGCTAATTCTGAGAGAGCATATAGTTTTTGTGCAGTCATTGGAAAGAAAACACAGTATCCTGTTCCAATAAAAGTTTCAGACACAGCAGTAAATCAGGCTTGCCTTTCAGAATACAACATTAGGCCATCGGTTTGGGCATAACATTTGGTAATATCATTGAGACACTGAAGGCAATCATCAAGGGCAGCTTTATGTCAAAGTCAGAACATGACAATGGCATGCAGTTGTTTTTTTTTTTTAAGCCTGGTATGGAGAAGACCACAAAGACAGCAGCCTGAAACCCATTAAAAAGATTAGCCTTTGCCTTAACACTAAGAGAGTAGCTTTTCTGAAAGCTCATAAACTATTTTTGTACCTCCACTGATAAGAACGCAATGGTGGTGGGAGAATGTTCTCAATTTATTTCATTCAGCTTAAAAAAATTAAATGTTAGATTGCAAATCTGTGCATTGACCTAACACAACTGTACAGGTCTTTTCTCTTATTCATGACAATGTGGCCAGCGACAGTGAGGATAAGTGGCCTAAAAGAATGGGCTTTCATAATTTGATTATGTTTTCAGTTTGAATTTAAATCAGGAGATTTTACTGCCAATTTTCTCCTGGTTTTTGGATTATAAATTCCCACAAGATCTGTTTCCAAAATAGCTATGCCAAATTTGGTCATCCATGACAACAGTGGTAATGAGTTAGAGAAATACTGGCCTCCTAGTCTCTTTGGAGAACAAATTCAGATCTAATGCTGCCAGTACCTCATATTCCTTGGGACAAATATGCTAGAATATTTTATTTCACCTGTAGGGATACTCAATAATAATGAATAAAGTTACTCATTTAAAAGCCTCTCATTTGCTTTATATTCTCATTACTTTAAATTCTGATGATCTTAGATTACATTGGGCTGTTGCAACACATAATTTTCATGGTTTCTTGAGACTTTCCACAAATCAAATACACTTTTCAGGTGTAAATAACTGACATGTTACAACAGATATAAATATCTTTACAGTCGAGCATATTTCCATATTAGCTCTGCACATAGTTGTCCAGTGAATATTTCAGAATAAAAGAATGAATAGTTCTGTAAATATTTCTCCATATCAATCAGCCAAAATATGTTAAGACCAGATTGTGAGTTGGATAATTTTCAAACAGCATACTGTCAATTGCAAAAATCAGCTCAAACCACTGAGCATTTTCACTCCACTATTGCTCTGTCCCCTAGGTCTACATTGTCTCACAAACGAGCCCAGCTCCCAGGAACAGTCAGTAAAATGACTGTGCCAAAGTCACCTCAGTGGGTGGCCCCATTCCTCAGGCCATATGAATGTTTACGTTGCTCTGCATGAACCTCATTAGCTTCATTCTCTCCCATGGCTGAGCCCTCAAGCTTCCAACAAAAGTCATCCTTCATAACTGAAGGTTCAATCCTGTGCTGCTTTCTAGAACCAAAAGCAATGTTTATCTTCATTGGGAAGATTTACAGAATTCTGGTTTACAATCGAGAACATCCTTTCCTAGTTGCTTGGCTGCAGTTTTGGCTCTCATCTTGCCCCCGGGTCTAATAACTGGATTTCTTCCTTTTTCCCACTGTGGCTGCCTCACCTGTGGCCTCCTGGCTCACCTTGGGCTTGATCTATATCTCAGCAACTGGGATGAGCTCAGCCTCCTTGGGAATGTACTGTCTTCATTCCTTTTCAGTACCTTAGAGTGGTGGAAGGCTGTATTCTTTTACTCCCCATGAACTCAGGGAAAAAGAAAATTCCTGAAATCTCCTGCCTGCTGCTTAGATTGCTAAAAATCCCCATTGCCAATGTACACGTCCACTGGATATCTTAATCCCTATTTTCTGTACCCATGATGACTGGGTGTTGAAATCTACTTGTGCACTAGTTTATGTCCTCTGAGAAGTAAAGGCTGAGACAGGATAAAGTTTGCAAGGATTTCCTTAGGGGGCACCCCTGTGTGAAAGGAACTAGGATGAGAAACAGAGATGGCTGGGGGAGCATTCAGACTGTGATGCTCAATGACTCCCAGTGAAGGATAGAAGGGGAGAAGATGGCAGCTCTAGTCTCCCCCTTCAGCCTTGCAAAGGTCTGGGAAAGCTGTCAGGGCAACTTAACCAAAGTCATCTACCAAAAGGGTACTGCGTCTCTCAGGGTTGGGCCTGACTTAGTATCCCCTTATCATTTAGCCATTGCGAGGGAGCAGATTGTGGGAGGGCCGCTTTGGCACAAACCCCACCATTGATTTCAGAGTGCAGAAACTGGGGCCCTGGGTCAGTTACTGCCTCTGTAGTCACAGGTCTGCCGGATGTGTGCTCACGGCCTTCACCGCCTGTCAGGCTGGACTTCCTCCTAGCACCGGAAGCTGGTTCTGTATGTACCCCAGGAGCTAGCCTCTCCCAGCAAGCATGTTTTTCCCCTTCAGGTCGCAGCATTTCCCAGCCTGCCCCATCCAGCTGGAGTCACCAGACAGCTAGGCCATGCCTTATCACAAGTAGCACTTGCATGTGTAAATTCCCTCTTGGCATTTCTTAGTGAATTTTTATGTGTTTCTAAAATCCCCAGAATTATACAAGACATTGAGGAAATGAGAGAAGGTATTATAATTCTCTTCTGACAATTAAAACTAAACAATCAACATAGAGACATAACCGACCTCATAAAAGCCACTGACACAAAATCAGAAGAGCAAGAAACTGATGCATGGAGTCAAAGAACAAGTCAGCATTTCAGGAACTGGGACAGGAGAATGGGAAAGTGGTCATACCTTCATTCAGCCTTCCTTGCAGCTGTTGCCATGTTATACACATGTGTTCAATGCAAATAAAACATTAATAAGTTGTCATGTATAGTTAGTCAGATTCTACCCAATAACACTTGTCAGCACTTCCAATGTTTGCATGTTTGTTATAGGACACAATTATTTGTAAATCATGCTAAATTGAAAATTCCTTACTTATTAAACAATCTTAGCATCTATAATAATTAGTAAAAAGAATAAAAAATGTTAGAAGTATTTTAACAATAATGCAAAATAGAGAATAACTCATGAAATGCCCCAGAATTCTAATTTCTCATTCGGAGTTCTGGAGATTGGAAATACTGAGAGATGAAGCTTGGGAATTCTCCAGAATCGAGTAGAGAAATGGTGATGACTTGAACGAGCATACTGCCTTCCCTTTATCCAATCAGAATTCAACCCTCCTGGCTAATCAGAACCTCAATCTCATGACTCCTTCACAATAAGGAAGATAATCACATCTTACATCCTTCAATTGCAAATCTTCCCAATTTAGGAAAAGACAACAGAGTTTTCTTTTAAAGTATATATCCTCTATAGACAGTGACAACCACGTGGCTAAAAGGGAAAGCGATACTACAATTTAAGAAAAGGAAAAGTACATCATTTTAGCCATAATATTGCTGCAGAAGGTTTCATAAATTTTAAGTTTGATGAATGTGTCATCTCTCCAAAGAAGTATTTCTGATTCTACTCCAGTGCCTTGGTTTGGTTGGACTGTCAAAACAAAATATAACACACTGGGTGGCTTAAACAAGAGACACTTATTTTTCACAGTTCTGGTGACTGGAAATCCAATATCAAGGTGCCAGCCAATATGGTTCCTGGAGAAGGATTTCTTGCTGGCTAGCATCTTTCTGTGTCCTGACAGGACAGAGACAGCAAGCTCTTTGGTGTCTCTTGTTATAAAAGCACTTTTCCTATCATGAGGTTCCCACCCTTATGACTTCATCTAATCCTAATTACCTCCCATTTCAAATAGCATCACATTGGGAGGTTATGGCTTCAACATATTAATTTGGGAGGACACATTCAACATGGCTTCCCTGAGACCAGCACAAGCTCATAAAACAGGAGTCCAACTGGGGAAGGGTGACTAAGCATTTCTCACACCTTTTCCTTGCAACTCTGTATTCCTTGCAGGCTCTAGTCCCTCAGTGTCCTCATGGGGCCCCTCTCTGGGATTTGGGCAGGGGGTGGAGGAGGCAGCACACTCCTGTGTGTTGAGGGAAGACCAGGGGCAGGGGCAGGGGCCCCACAAACAGCATCAACTTCTCTCCTGTCATCCTTGGTGGGAGCCCTCCTCCATTTTACAGAAGAGAGACATTTGGGGTTCAAACGGTTTCAATAATTCCAAAGTCACACAAACAGTAAGGACAATACCTAGATTTTTAAAGATAAAATTCATACACCATATAATTCACTTTTAAGGCATACAGTTCAGTGTTTTTTAGTATAGTCACAAGGTTGTGCAACCACTACTACTATCAAATTTCATCACCCCAAAAAGAAACCCTGTACCCATTAGTAGTCATTACTCAGTCTCCCTTCTCTCAGCCCTTGGAAACTGTTTATTTGCTTTCTGTCTCTATGGATTTATCTATTTTGGACACTTAATATAAGTAGAATCATACAATATGTTGTCTTTTGTGTCTGGCTTTTTTCAGTTAGCATATTTTCAACATTCATCCATGTTGTAGCGTTAATCACTACCTCATTCTTCTTTATGGCTAAATAATATTTCACTGCATGTATATACCACATTTTACTTATCCACTTAGCAACTGATGAACATTTAGGTTGTTTCCACTTTTTGGTTCTTATCAATCATGCTGCTATAAACATTTATGTACAAGTCTTTTGTGTTGACATATATTTTCAGTTCTCTTGGGTATATGCCTGGGTGTTGAATTGCTGAGTCATATTGTAACTCTATCTTTAACTATTTGAGAAACTTCTAATCAACCTAGTCCTGAAAATTCTAGTTTTAAACTATCTAGGTTCTTCTCATCGCATCAAGCAATCATCATAAGTCTGCTCAACCTTTCAAACTTTGCTACACATTCTAAGCACCTGGAGACCTTTAAAAATACCAAAGTCCTAGTGTCCCCTGCAAGAGATTCTGACTTAATTGGTCTAGGGAAGGGCTCGGACACTAGTGTTTGTTCAAAGCTGAGAGAAGATTCTACTAGGAGGCCAAGGTTGAGAATGGTCACATTATACTTTACTATTATAGGTCTGTGGATCTTTCAGCTGAGGTCAGCCTCCATGCTGTTAATAAAGAGAAACAACAACAGGCTAAACCTGTATGGGGAAGTGTTGCCTGTCTCTTGAGCATATTATGTTTTAAGAGAGTAAAGATGCACAGATCCCTGACAGAGGTTCCAACTTGCCTTGGAAGCATGGTGAGACCCTGGCAGGGTAGCAGGCCTCTTGGGTCCAGTGTCCATTCATGAAGGTAAGTCTACATCTTTGTTGTCTGTTTACCTCACAACCATAATGACAGCCACCCATTATATAGATGAATCCCAAAACCTTGGTGTCAGAGCACCTCATCCAAGATCCTTAAGTGATAGAGCTGGGATCTGAACTGAGGACATCCAGCTATGGAGTCATTTCTAATAAACAACTTTAACAATGATCAAAAATAGTTCTTCACTGTAATTATTGCAAAAACATCACTAAACACAGTACTCTTTATGACCAAAACCAAAACACTTTGGTGAGAAATGAACCAAATATTTTAAAATTTGGCCAAAGGCACCAAGAAAATAAATACTGATATCAAAAAATTTCAGCTATTCTGGCTTTCAGACTCGTGTACCTGACCCTAGGGCACAAGATATTTTTTCTCTGTACCCATGATGGACATTTTTAATGTTTCTTCTCTGAGGATGGGGATTCTGATAATGGACCATACATGATAACATCACCCTGAGTCTGAAAGGAGTTTTGAAGGTTGAAAATATTGCTAAAAGCTTACCAGCACAGTGCAGCCTGGTCTGCTGTCTCCTTCCACCAACCCAACCATATCAGTTTCAAAACTGTCTCTCTCAGTAGCCTCTGGTTTTATTTAATTTACTGCACTTGGAATTTGATAAGTTCCTGGCTAGCTTTCACATTCTTTTAGATCCTCGTAATTCACATATTATCTTTCAGCTTTAGTCTTTTGAATCTTTTAGTTACTCCTGAAGGAAAGCTGCTTTAGTGTTTTATTTAGTTAAGGCCTCAAAAACGTAGTCAGAGTCAAACACAGGGATATATTCTTACCCAGAAGTGTCATTGTGGTCCAGACACTCCTCAATGTCCAACATTTGGGGAGGTCCAATATTGTTCATGGGCCCAACTAGGCATCAACAAATGAAAAAGAGGATCCCCGCCCTACAGGAGTTCACATTGTTTTGTGTGTGGGAGGGACAGACAACAGCCAGTTACGTCTGACAGACATATGTATGTGGTGCTGTCCGTGCCCATGATTGAGGCAGCTTGCACAGACTGTGGATGCCAAGGGCATTTTAAACTAGAGGTTGTGGAACATAACTAAAGAAGAGGTGCAACCATATTCCAGGAGCACATCCCCAAAGCATCTGCTATAAGAGTGGATGTGGTTGGAACACAGAATGGCGGGCATGGAGTGAAGAGATACAAAAACGGTTAATCCTAACATAGCCTTAATACAAGCCATGAGAAGTTCTTGCTGCTTGTTAACTCATAGTAATTCTCACAGTGCGTGAGAGGTAGGTGTTACAATTCACCCATTTTAGAGATAAGGAAACTAAGGCAGAGAAAGGTCATAGTATTCAATAAGGGATGAAGCTAGGGTTCAAACCCAGGTAGTCTGGCATCAGAGTCTACAGTTTAATTCTAACAGGCTGATGCAGAAAGCACGTATCAGATCCTGAATGACTTTTCCAGTTCATCCCATTCACTCATTCATTCAATGTACATTCAAAGAATGTTTCTATATGTTAGGCATGATGATAGGCTTGAAGACAAAAGAGACAAGGTCCTTGAATTCTACCCTTAAGGCAATGGTGTAAGCAGAGCAGTGGGCAGGCAACCATTTAATTAAAATGCGATGGAATAATAGCAAGACACTGCCTTCTGGTGCTAGAGTCTAACAGGAGGAAATGCTATAAAAACAGAAAATGCTAAGGCAAGTAAATTCAATCAAAATCATGAAAAGAAAAGTTGGGCTCAGCATTAGAGCTAATAAAGTTAAATTAAATAATGTGCAAGTAGGCAAGGATTGGTAAAGAACATATTGTTGCACAAAGAAGAGAAGGAATACAGTGTGGAGATGTTGAGGCCAATGTAAAGGGAATACAATTTGATAAAAAGGGTTAAGTGGAACAGCTGGCAGGGCAGGCTTTCTAGGCTGGTAAGTGGCACCTGAGGTACTATGAACATCACTTGGGTCTCTATCCAAATCCATCATGGCTTTTCTTGGAACCTTTGACGATGTTGTCAGCACATACTAGCACCTGAAAGCCAGCTCTGGCTGACCAAGAGAAGCACTGACCTAAAGGAATATAGTTCTGAATTCTTCCCGGCACACACTCAATTAGTACACTCTGGTCTCAAGTGATAACGACTTCAGCAGACTGGGCACACAAAACACAAGATCTCATCAACTCCCAATTGACTGACTTGCACCAGAGTGAATGCACCTCACCTTCCCTGCCTCCTCCAGAACTTGCCAGTGACAGGAAAGCGAAAACTGGGCTTAGAAGGTTTTCCTCTAAAACTCCTTAAACTTGAAGTAGGGACAACACTTTGGGAAACTCTTTCCAAAACAGATTTTTCTGCTTGACCAAAGGTATAATTTTTCCTCTAGGAAGTTAAGGTACCTCATGCTGGTGTAATCGAGTTTCCTTGAGAAGAAGCCGATGCCCCCTGGGTGGTCACTGCTGTGGAAAAATTAAATGCAGATGTTTGGCGGGTCGCCTCCCATGCATCCTGCTCTTTGTGTTTTTCCTCCTAGAGAAACGAAGTGGCTTCAGGATGTCCCTAACACTGGGCCTACGAACTCATTAACAATATGCCCATGTGGTTTGCTGTTACACAAACCTCTGAAATTAATCAGTCATCCAGTGAATTCATCAGTTTACCCGCCCCCAATATTGGCTATTTCTTCTCCCAGCCAGTGCCCCAGCCAATGGACACAGCAGTTATGTCCCTTCTTATTTGAGGAACGATCATGGGAAAACTCACAAATTAATGAAATGCAGATTTTTAAAGCTGTGTTCTTATTTATTATTTTGAGAAACAAATGTTGACAATTTAACCTTTCAAATGAAGAGTAAAAGAAAGGGCAATAGTTGCTGTCCTAACATGGTGTTATTAGTCAAAGGTGACAGATATTGATTTGCTAGTGCATTCACCTACTAGTTTTGAGAAGTTATGAGTGGGGAAAAGAATAGGTTAAATGTAGAGAGCTCACCTTTACAAATAATCTCATTTCTTCTATTAAAAAATGTATTTACTCCAATCCCCCTCCAGCTACTGCATCTTTTATTATTTCTTGTTATTTATAAAACAGCCCCTCTAAAGAAGCGTCTGTACTCTGAGCCTGATATCTCTTTTACAATGCATTTTATGCTACTACAATTTCTTTATCTCACTATAAAACCCATTCACACGCAAACCTCCCAAACACAAAACAAGTCAGTTCTGCTTCTAGGCTGAAAATAATTTTCTTTCCAAATCCTCCACTCTCTTATTTTAGGACCATGTTCTGATTAGGTTTGTGCAACAATTCAAGGCTGGCTTCTTATGCTAGCTCATGGCTATGCTCTTCCATAGTGGGTACTTAAACAGGCTGATAAAATCATAGTGAAAACGCTGTCTACAACTTCATTATGTGGCACAAATATTAATCTATTGTTAGCTATTATTTGCAGTCAGCAGTATTTTCTAGTATCAAGCCTGTCCAAATCCAGTACAATGCCAAAAAAGCATCATGATACACAATTAAAAAACTGTACAAGGTTTTTCCAGAAAAAGTCCAGCCATTGTTAATATAACAAGAATGGTTTGAATAACATCAATGAAACCTGGCAGCCAAGGAGAGTGGACTGGAATGCGCATGCGTGAACAGTGACGACTTCACTGTACTAGTCAGTGAGGGTGGTAGATGCCACTGAGTGAGTGTGTGTACTGTGTGGCCGTTGCATTCAAAATGACTGAGTAGAGCAACACATCTGCATCCAATTTTGCATTAAGCTTAAACATTCCTCCACATAAGGTATTCAGATGACTCAGACAATGCATCCACTCATGCATTACGTCTCATGTAGATTTTTGGCAAAACATCAAATCACCCAGGTGACTCAGCCCCCCTTACACCCAGATTTGGTGCCCTGTGACTTCTGGCTTTTCCCAAAACTAAAATCACCTTTGAAAGAAATGAGATTCAGGAAAATACAATGGGGCAGCTGATGGCGATGGGAGAACTGTGTGAGGTCCCAAGGTGCCTACTTGGAAGGGGACTAAGGCATCATTGTTCTATGTACAGTGTTTCTTGTATCTTGTGTCTTCTTCAATAAATGTCTGTTTTTCATATTACATGGCTGGATATCTTCTGGACAGACCTTATATTTCCACTCTTCTTAGTCAGGGCCAGTAAATAGAGTATATGCCTACGTGTGTAATGTGTACCCTTTAAGTACACAAATGTCACTAAGTCATCTTGCACTTCTGTAATTGTGCTCACTGAATGTGTTGCTTCCCTAAGTGATAATAGTAGGCTAGGGTGATGGATTGGTCTGCAAGTGCATTCCCTCTCCAGTGGTAAACTCTGCCAGCAACTCTTGAGTAATTATAGAGTGGAGAGAGGAATAAGTCAAAGTTTTAAAATCACCTTCAAAACATGCAGTTAATTCTTCCACCACCCAATCCTTCTCCAGATACTGCCTCATTTCTCAACTTCCTTTTACAAGAGCCCCTCAAAGTGTTGTCTCTATTTCCTGTTTCCAATTTCCTGCCTCAATCTCTTAAATCTCCTCTGATCAAGCTTTTGCAGCCACCACTCACCAAGGCTGTTCTACTGAAGTTTCACTAGCTACTTCCACATTATTAAATCCAACTTCAGTTCTCAGTCCTCATCATGCATGGCTTGTAAGCAGCATTTTACAAAGCTCCTCACTGCCCCCGTTGAAACACTTTGTACCTGGCTGCGAGGATACCACACCATTCTGCTGTTCCTTCTGCCCCTATGGCTGCTTCTTCTCAGGCTTCTTGCTGGTCTCTTCTCTCCCTGACTTTATTAAAAATTGAGGTGAAAGTCACATAACATAAAATTAACCATTTACAAGTGAACAATTCGGTGGCCATTTAGTATATTCACAGTGCTGTACAACCATGGCCTCTATCTAGTTCCAAATGTTTTTATCGCCACAAAATGAAACCTTATACCCATGAAGCAGTCACTGTCTGTCCCTCCCGACCCCTAATCCCTGCAAACTACTAATCTGATTTCTGTTTCTATCGATTTAACTATTCTGGTCATTTCATATATATAGGATCACATAATATGTAACCTTTAGTGTTTTGTTTCTTTGACTTAAAATAGTGTTTTGAGGTCCATCTGTGCTATAGTATATGTCAATACTTACTTTGTCTTTAGGGCTCCATTATATGGATAGACCACAATTTGTTTCACCTGTTGATGGGCATTTGGGTTGTTTGCACCTTTTGGCTATTGTGCACTTGACCTTTTATTATCAGTGCCCTGGGACTTAGTCCTTCCACCTCCTCTCTCCTTCTTCCCTTTCCACATTACTCTTTAGTGGATCTCTTCCAGTCAGATGACCTTATATAATGCCTGTATGCAGTAGATCTCCAACTCAGACTTCTCTTCCAAACTCCATACTCTTATAATTTAATTGCCTGCTTGACATCCATTATTGGATTCTGACAGGAATGTCAAATGTAACATATCAATTTGATGCCATTTGCTGCCAATCCTACTGCTCCTAGGATTTCCAACTCAGTTAGTGACAACTCTATCCATTTTTATGCCTTGGCCAAAGAGCTTTGGCTCCTCCCATAGTCACATTTAATTTGTTAGTAAATCCTATCATCTGCTCTCATCACTTCCACTTAGACCATGTAGGTCTAAATTACTTCCTCCAATATCACCTAGATTATTACAGTGGTCCCCTGGATGGTCTCTCAGCTTCCTGCAAGACTGGTTTATAAAACACACACACACACACACACACACACACCAACTCCTCAGGACTCTCTTTTTGTATGTTCTCACATACTGCTAGCCTGCATCAATTATAAAGTTCTTGGGCAAGAGTTATGACCTTCTAGGAGAGGTTTAAGTGTATCCATTATCATCTGGTGAGGACATTCTCAACTAAAATAAGCATGGATGAAATGATTTTCATTTATTAATTTTAACTGTTTTGGGTTCTGGATTTATGTTCCTTCCAATTCTTAAAGAAAAAAGAAACAGCAACATAAATTAAGTTTCTTAGGTCCACTCCAAGGGGAAAAACCAAATTCTTCTTTGTTCAATTTCAATACTAATCTCCCTCCATCTATTTTAATACATGGGATAACTCCTGATTCCCTGACCAGCTTTTATTCCATTTTTCAGAATTAGCTCTGTGTTGCCTATGAATTTAAAAGGGTAGCAAATTAACCCTATTGAATCCCATTCACAAACAGAAAATAGCATAGCAGCACTGAAAACTTAAAGTAGAGTTCAATTAGCATCAAACTAATTTTACTTGTCACATGTATTATTTTCAAGAACACAACATTTTGTGCTGTAATATAATTGTCAACTTATCTTGCTATAAAGCTGTGATTTTAACTGGGGGCAATTTTGCACCCCTCCTCAGGAGACATTAGGCAATGTGTGGAAACATTTTTGGTTGTCGCAATGTGGAGGGGAGGTGCTACTGGCATCTAGTGGGCAAAGGCCAGGGATGGTGCTAAACATCCTACGATGCACAGGTCAGTCCCTCACAACAAAGAACTACCTGGACCAAAATGTCAAGAGTGCCAAGTTTGAGACACTGATTTAAAGTTAAAGGGGCGGGGGCAGATAAATAGTGACAGAAGGAGACTTGACTTGGTGTGGTGAACATACAACACAATAAACAGATGGTGTATTATAGAATTGTGTACCAGAAACCTCTATGATTTTATTAAGCAAAGTCATCCCAATAAATTTAATAAAAAATAAAGTTAAAATGTTTATCATTCCTTGGGACCATGGAGTATAAATCGAATTAAAAAGAAATTTAAATTTCATAACTGGATTTTTGATTTTCTGATATGGTTACTTTCATTGAAGATATAGTTTTTATATTTTTATTCCAATATAAATTAGCATATGTCAACTTTAAAGTCGCCCATGTGGCACTAAGCCAACTTCTGGAAATACTCTGAGAAAAACTCAGTAGCAACTAATTTCCTGAAACACTGATCTGGCACCAAACTGCTCCAGACATGATTACAAAAGCAAGAAGCAAAGTGCATTGCACATAGTAGGTGTTGACAATATCTAGTGATTTATTGACTCCAATTCAGAATGTGTTTGCAATTCAAGGTTCTGGATGGTTTGTTAGTTTCTACATTTGTCAACCTGATATAATACTCAAATTCTTTTGGGCTCAGTAGGGTCCCACAATTTCTATAAATGAACGTGAAGTGAGATGCTTTAGAAAATTTTATTTCAAAATGCTCAAATCAACTTCTTCCTTTCTATTATAAGTATGTATTGGCATAGTCATAGTCATAGTCATAGGTACAGGTATAACTCTGTAACAATTTTAAATTGGAAACCCCACATGTATTGTATTCTCTACTGTAAGAGACTAACTAAAACATTATTAGCTTCCAGAATGTGGATACTTGGAAGGACTAATGAATATGTAGTGCAGCCACTCCTCTTTTATTACAAATGAGGAAAGAAAGGCTCCCAGAGGCTATGAGACTTTTCCAAGGCCACAGAGCTGGTTAGCGGCCAATCCTGGACAAAAGCTCTGCTTTTATGTGAGACTATTCTGAGATTTTCCCAATAGACTAATTTTTCTTCGCTTGACTTGTTTGGAATCAATCTTTCCAAAACTGTGGTGTAAAGTTATGTTGTCTAATTTATTGTAAGTCTATAAACTTGATATACGTCCCTGAGCAAGTTATTTTTTTCCCGTCCTTTTATCTGAAATTAAAATCCTTCCACTGAGTGTACAGCACAATTCTTTAAAGTGAGTTGGAAATTATTATAGTACAGACTTAATAAGTGTAATATGTAATACTACTTAATATATAATAACTATGCAGTTAATGATTTTTTGCCATAATGGCTTTTGAAAGTTATATTGCTTTTGGAATAATTCTTTTTTCCCTAGAATATTAACTTTTTCACCCTAAAATACAGTAAATAAAGTATAAGAAGTGACATGTCAACATTATTAATTTAGGCAATGGCATACCAATTTACTTGACACAGCAATCTTTAGTCAGAATATAAAACAATATAGAATAAATTTTATATATACCATGTTTGAAATGTCATGTATAGCCAAAGAATTTTGTTTGGTCCATATACCAAGCAAGAGGCCTGAACAGGTTGATGGTTGTTGGCCACCTGTGCCATCTCCACATTTTGACACAATCACAACCATTATGTTTCCACAAAAGTATATTTCTGTCCTACAACTTTATATGTAAATTTATTTTGAATATAATGCGGCCATAAGCCTCAAAAAGTTGAAAAATTGTTAAGGAAAGTGAGTCAGAAAAAATGTCTTTCAACAAACCTTTATGACATCTATCTGTGTATTTATCTATTTAATATCTATTTAACACAATTAATGGAAACTTTTTTCACTTACTGCTTTTCAGGAAATAATTAAAACTATTAAGCAAAAAACAGAGTTAAAAGTGACTTGGAATTCTTTTTTATCATAAAGCCCAAACATAAAGCACCCTCCACACTTATAATTCTACAGGTCACCTTTCCCTGTTCCCGAGTAGGCCTAATTATTAGAACATTTGATTTCAGATCTTCTCTTTGCCTATCTTCTCTTTATATCTTTTCTTGCCAGCTAAATACTGAAGTGTTGTAACAGACACTTCAGAAATGCCTGGGTTCAGGCATGTGACTTTAATAGGAGGCTCTGGCTGGAACTCTCTGCAATGAAAACCAAATAATTCTGTGTTCAAATGGAAATGGAAATATTTCATCCTGAATTATCTTTACAAGATGATTCCAGCTTTTACATATGAAAATAACAGTTAAGATTTTTATCTGTGAATTTCTCAGGAGCTCCACTTTCAGACTATGTGGTCTATTTTAAACACACCATATGGATTATGTACTCTAAGAACTACTCCGGACTTTTAAAAAAGTTGTGCAAACACAAACCACCCAGTTCTAAAGTCCCAGCTGGCACTTCTGTTACCCATAAGTGCTCTTTTCTGTTTATGTTTCTTACACCCACATGTATATATGTTTGCAGTTGGAATCCTTCACCCTTGTCTCTTAAAAATTCCTTGAGCAATAAGGCGGCTGAGAATGGGACTTTGCTACATTTCTGCAGGTCGATATTTAGCCCAGCAATGTGTACAAAGTCAACACTGAAGGCAGAAGGCTGCCAGGAGAATTCATGGTCCAGAATCTTCTCCTCCCCCTCTTCCATTCGAATTTGCTTGTGTGCTGTTCCATTTCCTTGAGGCTTAACTCTCTGCTTTTGCAGATGCCACCCAATGTGAGGAAGCAGCATTTCCCAAAGCTGTGGACCTAACCCACTGTTAACAAGAGTCCCATGGAAAGAAGGGTCTCATGGATAAACTACGGAGATTCAAAACTTCCCAGAGCCTTTTATTCCCACAGCTTTCCTTGTTAATATTCATTGTAAATATCTTGAATGGATCACTGGAGTACAGAGTTTTCTGTAATGTGTTTAAATATGGAACTGTTCCTTGTCATCTCAGTGTCCCAGAGGAAGAATATTCCACAGAACCCATCGGGAATTACTACAGTTTCAAGGAACTTCTCAAAGTTTAATAGTTTAATACTATATCCCAGGGCATGAGTCTCAAGTAGGACATGCAGGCCTCCCAGATGACTGCTAGGGAAGCTATTTTTAAATAAGTGGAGCTATTGGCACATGTCAGGACCCACCACACAAGTGGTTGCCTACTTCGGCCCTGATAATATACTATCCTGTGACATAGTCTCCTTGTCACACATCTAGGAGTGACAGCAATGATTTCAGAGATGATGAGACATGAGAGGTGAAGCAGAAAATAGATAGAAAATTTAACTGTGTCACTTAGGGTTTATGAATTACAAATAGCAGCAATCCCCTTCGTCTTTCTGTCCCCACTACATGATGATAGATCGAGAGCAGGGTCAGGTTGTCCCTAGTCATTGTCCTGAGCTCTAATACCATGTCCGGCACAGTTTTGTAGTCAATGAATATTTTCAGAGTGACTTAGTGACTCAATTGTCACCAAATTTGGGCATTCTGCTCAGTTTTCATATTTCTCCCTTATTCTCTGCAATTACAATCTCCATTTTTACAGATGACCATGGGAATCTGAGGCTAAGGGAATCAGAGAGGACATCTAGTCAGTTTTTTATCCCATCGGAAAGCCACTTAGATTAGGTGAATGACCAGATCTCTTGTATTTAAAAACTCTTGTGAAAGAGGCTTCAACACATCCTTAGTATTTTGTTTTAAAGCTACATGACACTACAGCTAAGAACGTGATCTTCTTTCACACCTTCTATCTTGTGCAACTGTCAAGAGGCACTTGAAGGATGGTGGCCATTTCCATGGAAGTGTCAAGTTCAAACATACTTTTCTCTAAACACTTTGGTAAAACTGCCAAAGAACAAGATTTTTCTTGCTGCATAACTAAACGAGGAACATTCTTTGGAATCTTATTTCCATTCTCACCTTAAACACACACACACATGTGCAAATGAATATATCTGCATGCATGTGTGTATTTATGTATGTGTGTGTACATATACTGATGTCATCTACCTAATCATATAGGTTCAAAACTTTAGCTGTTTCTATGACCTCCTTCTCCTATGAACTTTGTTCATTTAATTAGCCACTGAATTTGATCCATACTGCTCCTGAAATGATACATCCATTGGATTCTCTCCAGATTTCTACCATTAGTTCTAGTGTTCCTTCTTCCTCTTTACACTGTGCAGTAGGCTCTAAATTAGTAGAGAGATATTTCCAAAGTCCCCAACCAGTATTGCATTTGTATGAGCCTATATAACTGCTAAAATGTCTGCTGATATTTGGCCAAAAGGTCTGTTCAGTTTTTAAGTAAAAATTAAAAAACATATCTTTCATTTTCACCAACAACTATATTTTGAACAATGTATTCACCATTTTGTTCCACTACCTTCTGCCATCTTTCAGGCAACTTCATAATTCCATCTTCCCCAAACTTTTTATCTTTTTGAGCAAAGAATTGTTCCAGGTACCTTTTGCAGTCTTCCAGGGAACTGACATTTTTTCCATTAAGAGAATTTTGTAAACACCAAAATAAATGGAAACCCAAAGGTGCAATGTCTGGTGAATATGGTGGATGAATCAAAACTTCCCAGTGAGGCTGTAACAATTTTTGCCTGGTCATCAAAGAAACATGTGATCTTGCATTATCCTGATGGAAGATTATGCATTTTCTGTTGACTAGTTCTGGACATTTTTCATTGAGTGCTACTTTCAGTTGGTCTAACTGGAAGCAGTACTTGTTGGACTTAATCATTTGGTTTTCCAGAAGGAGCTCATAATAGAGGACTCCTTTCCAGTTCCACCATATACATAATGTCACCTTCACTGGATGAAGACTGGCCTTTGGTGTGGTCAGTGGTGGTTCATTTCACTTGCCCCACAATCTCTAAGCACTACTAGAGCCTTCTTACTGAAAAAATAGAAGAAACATTTTGGCCAACCTAATATTATTCAATGTTTATGACCATTCTGTAAACCAGGCACACTATGACCTCTCTGTGCTTATGAGGTCACTGTGAAAGATAAACAATGAGCTCAATGTCACACAGCTAGTAATCTATTTGTCAACAAATCATGCTTCCTCTCACCTCATTCCCCACCCACCCCCCACACACGGACCTTAGATATTTTTTAAAACATACCTAAAAAATAAATTTTAAAAGACTGCTAAATGGGAGCTTATTAAGTGGGAAAAGACAAAATTAGTCTTTACATATCATTAATAAAATTATTAGCCATTGACATTTTAAAATAAGTATCCACTGATTAAAATTAAATGAATGCTACTTAAAACCAGTTAATTTGCACTATGAAAAAACAAGATACATTTTTTTGTGAATTCCTAAAGGCATGTGAAAAGCAGTATATTACTTCAAAAGGGTTCTAATATTACTTAACTGTTCAGATTTGGGGATCTTGGCAAGTAGAACTATTTGCTGGCTGCATACACTGTATTTTCCTTTGCTTTTTTCCCCAGTATTGGATGACTCTTTCCAGTATCTCCAACCTTCCTAGCCCTGTCCAGCCTCTAAGCCTCAGCTCATAGGCCAGTACCCCTCACTACTCCCAAACTTTCTCTTCTACCCTAGTTGTTGTTCATAATTCTCAGGGTATTCATCAGATTCTAGCCTATATCATGGTTATGTAGGGACATGTCCTCTACCCTTAGAGAATCATCCATTCATTCACTGACTCAACAAATAACTTTTCAGCATTGCTACTACGCCAAGCCTGCTCTGGGCTCTGAAAACACAGAGAGTAATAAGAAAAAAATCTGTCTCAAGAGTGCAGTCTTGTGCAAGCACCTGCTGTCTTTGCTATGCCACATGCATCGATGGTGCTACTTGGCCAGTTCAGCATATCTGACTTCAGACTCCAGTTTACAGAGCGCTGTTTACTCTTCCACCTCTCTAGTGTCGCCTGAGACTGCAAATCCATCACAAAGAAATCTTGCATTTCAGTCTTGCATTAAGCATCTAATAGCTGACTGCACTTCAAACAGAATGGTGCTTCTATTGAGAAAGAGGTATCCCTTACATGAGCCCAGCATTCCATTACCAATGAAAGAAAGTGTTGTTTAAACATGCCATTTCTCCCTGAATTCTTCTCTTAATTAATTATGTAGCTCAGAGTAGTAATGGTAGAAGAGAAATCTGTCATAGGCAGAGTTCTTTTTCCACTAATGAACTAATTAGAACTTCTTTTTTATGTTACATTTTATATGTAGAAGTGAGTTGATTTTACAAAGTGTACTGAGTTCAGCAGTGTTGAGAAGGGTTCATGGCTTCCTTGAACAATTAAGAACAATTGTTTGAGTGCTTTGGCACTAATTATAATTGTCAGTTCATCATTTATATAATAAACCCTTCTGAGGGCCTGTTTCCACAACCAGAGTAAACTAATACACTAAGGAAAACAAAGAGAATCTAAGGGAACAAAGGAAAAACAACTTTGAGAACTTTCAATAGACCCTGGAAATTACAGAGTGCATCATTACTTTATGCCTTAGCCAATTCTTTCAAAGCAGGATTTGAGACAGTTCTCAGGTAAGTACATAAATCCCAATTAAAAATAGTAATTGAAACTATGGAAGGGAGTAGAAAAAATGTACACTCTACACTTGATGGAACTGAACAAGTGTAATTCTGGCCCTTCCTGTTGGCCAAGCCAAAAAGAGAATAATGACCAGTAACTGAGTACTCCTTAGTAGAATGGACCACATATATGTTTTCTCCTTGGCTGAACCCCTCAGTTGGACATTGGATGGTAGCTTATTCATCTTTACTTGTCACTTTGTTAAATTGGATCTCCCTTTCCAAGTGGAGGTCTGGGCTTCATTAAAATGTACTGTTTCCTCTGTAAATGAAGACAGTATTGAGTTAATAGCTCATAACTAGGATGCCTGCCTTTGTACCTGACCACCCGTAATCCATTCTAAAGTTAGAGTAATTCCTCACGAATGTAAATCACGGCATGTCTCTCACATGTTTGCCATCTTCCCAAGGTTTTCCATCACATTTAGCATAAAGTCTAGACTCCTGTACTCTGACCCTCATTGCCCAACAAGGTCTGGTCACTGAGTCAGCTCCCACCTTCATTCCTTCCCTCAACTCTGAAGCAGAGTGATTGTCTCTCTATTTCTGGAACACATCAAGCTCATTTCCTCCTCTGGGTCTTTGCTCTTGCTATTGCCTCTGTCTGGAAAGCTCTTTTCTTCTGATTTTCACATAATTGCTTCTTTATTCATTCAGATTCCATACCAATATTAAATTCTCAGTAAGCACTTCCTGACCATCACAGAACCAGTTTGCACATCACTTTTTACACATTACTAGGTCTTATGTCCTTCACCATACTTATCACCCTTCACCATACTTATCACAAGTACCTTGGCGCCTGTCTGTGTTTGTCTTTGTCATCACACTTGCATGTAAGCCCATAAGAGAAGACACCTGTGTAGCTCACTTCCCTCTCTGTTACCAGAACCCAGAGTCATGCCGATACATGGTGTGATGGACAAAACAATAAATGAAAGCGTATGTGATGAACTGACTAAAATAAAAGAGAAACATAAATACGAGGTCTGTCCAGGAAAGGTCCAGCCATTGTTAATATAACAATGTTTGTGTGACATCAATGTGACCTGGCAGCCAATGAGAGTGGGCTGGAATGCACACGTGTGAACAATGACGACTTCACTGTACTAGTCAGTGGGGGTGCTAGATGTTGTTGAGCATGTGTACTGTGCAGCTGTTGCATTCAAAATGACTGAGCAAGTAGAGGAACGGATCCACATCAAATTTTGCGCTAAGCTTGAACATTCCTACACAGAAAAAATCTGGATGACTCGGAAGGCCACAGCTATGCGCAGCTGGTGACTGGCAACTTCATCACGACAATGCACCCACTCATGCATCATGTCTCATGCAGAGTTTCTTGGTGAAACATCAAATCACCCAGGTGACTCAGCACCCTCTACAGCCCAGATTTGGTGCCTTGTGATGTCTGGCTTTTCCCAAAACTAAAATTACCTTTGAAAGGGAAGAGATTTCAGACTGTTGATGAGATTCAGGAAAATACAATGGGGCAGCTGATGGTGAATGGGAGAACTGTGTGAGGTCCCAAAGTGCCTACTCTGAGGGGGACTTAGGCATCATTGTCTTATGTACAATATTTCTTGTATCTTGTGTCTTCTTCAATAAATGTCTATATTTTTTAATAGTATATGGCTAGATACTTTCTGGACAGGCATCAGTATATTAATGTAGGGACCATAAAGTTTTGCTGTAAAGTATCAGAGAGTAAATATTTTATACAATATGTCCCATACAGCCTCTGTCTTAACTACTCAACTCTGTCATGATAGCATGAAAGCCACCAATATAATATGTAAACAAATGGGTGTGGTTGTGCTCCCATAAAAGTTAATTTACAAAAATAAGCAGCTGTTGGATTTGGCCATAATTTACTAATTGTTGATATAATGTACAGGTCACAATTAGTATCAGAAAAATTACAGTTGCTTTGTTCAAATAAAAACAAGTAAGCAGAAAAATTCAATGTTAAAAAGTAATACAGAAACACTAGAGGAAAAGTTATTTTTTCTAGAAAGAAAATGAAACCAAAAAAATAAGTGAATCCATGATAAGAACAATAAATGAAAGACCAAGTAGTTGCAATTCCAACGGCCACATCACAGTTTAGGCCACCTCACAGGCTTCATTCCGTGACTATGAAGAGATGACCATCTTTATAGAAGATGCTGATGAGATCACACTTGGAAAAATGTAGACAGGTCCAGGCACTTATTAAAGAGAAAATGGAAAAAATGTCCAAGAAAATTGGAAAGCATTCAGTCACTGGCATGTATTCAGAGGCACACAGCCAGAAAGAAGGCTCAGGAAGCTAACGTTTGGAAAATTATTTTAAAAAAACAAGTAGATATGTAACAAGGTGGGATAAATGAAGACTACAGAGGACATGTGAATGTGTTTATGTAAGAACACTGCAAATACTGTAGAAAGAAGAGGTATATGCTGTTCATCTATCTGGAAATTTGAAAACATGAAATAGAATGATATTTGGAAAATACATATTTAAGCCAAATTACCCTACCAGAGTTTAGAATAAAAATATTCTTTTAAAATTCCCTTTCCATGGTTCCAGAAGATATTTCCAAGACTCTGTTTACATTTATTTAACACTTGACAATTCTTAAGGTACATTTGGATACCCCATTCCAATCTGATCATTAAGGCAGTCAGGAACGTTTTATTATCCCCATTTTGTAGATGAAGGGACAAAGGTTCTGAAAACTTACTAATTAATTAGTAAGTGGTAGTAAAAAGCCCAGACTTTGGAGATCTAAAATCAAATTATTCAAATTCTGATCTGGCCACTTACTAGTTTAAGAAAGAACTTTCTCTGAACATCTACCTTCATGGGCTCAACAAATGTTAACACTCAGAGAATTTCTGGGTATATATTAGATTTACCTGGAGTGTTTTTGTTGTTGTTGTTTTCTAATGTATCAATGCCTGGGTGCTACCTGAGACCAATTAAATAAAAATTTCTGGTAGCAGGATTCAGACATTAGCAATTTTTAAATGTTCTAAGGCACTTACAAAGTGAGAATCACTGATCTAGTACAGAGGTCAATAAACATTCTCTGTAAAGGGAAAGATAGTAAATATTTGAGGCTTTGCGGGCCATATGGTCTCTGTCACAACTACTCCACTCTGCTGTTGCATAGTAAGTGCAGCCATACACAATATGTTAACAAATGGGTATGGCTGTGGTCTAATAGCAAAACTTTATTTTATGAAAACAGGTGATGAGCCATATTTTGCCGAAGGCCTCGTTATTCATCAATAACAAACTCCAGCCTGAGGTTCTGCTGTTCTGTCCACTGGCTTGCCACGGTAGCACTACCAGCTTTCTCTTGGACTCTCAAACCATGACTTTGGACAGGTTGTGCTCCAATTTACACAGGCCTAAAACTTTACTCTCAGAATAACATATATAAAAAAGGAATAAGTAAATGTTAAAAAAAATAAAGAAAAAGAGGAATAACATATTAATTACTTAGTGAGAGGAGGGTTGCCTTTATACATAGAGAGCTGTGGTTTTGAGTTCCAGCTATTCTATTTACTAGCAGGGGAATCTCTGGGAGTTCTCTCAAATCCCGAGTCTGAATTATAATCCAGGAATGAGAATCCCCACAGAGAATTTCTGTGTAGTTTATATGAGTACTAAATGACCAGGCACCATACTTGGCACAAAGTAAGTGTTCAATAAATATTGATTACACAACCTGAGGACTTCTGTTGTTTTGAGATTTTAAAAAATACATATTTCACAGGGAAATTTTTGAAAAAGTGAATATTAGGAAAAATTAAGCATTTCACCAAAATTCAGTCTCACCATTAGAGAAATGAGCAGAGACATATTGAAAAGGGGATAGGAGGAAATGTAATGGAGGTAAGTGAAGAAGCTCCCCTAACAGATTCTGATGGTCATGGTCCTGTCTAACCTCAGTACCAACTAACAACCACTAGCCCAAATTTTGAGGAATTTCCCATTATTCCAGAAGTTGAGACAAGATGAACAGAGTCTGCACATTATATTATTTCATTCAGCATTATTATAAATGGAGTGTGCATTTGTTCATTCTATCCTCCTATTCTTGGTTGCTTGAATATTAACCTACATCTCACAATTCATTACTTTCCATTCATTATAAGATACACTATTGGTCAAATTATGAATTTAGGATTCAGTTGACATCATAGAATTGATTTATACTGATACCATTAATGAATGTACTGAATTTTCAAAGTATTCTGGGGTGACCATCACAGACCTATTTTTCCACTTAGGTATAGAATATTTCTATGTCATATATTATAAACTATTGGGATGGTCTATTAGCAGGAATTGTTAATTGACTACACAACATGCATTCCTTTGTTTCCTTGCTAAGGGATCCCTATTTCATTCAAACATCCTTTACTCCCATGCCATCATGTGTTTCATGCTAGGGAGATTGAACCTACTTTCAGATCCAGCCATGGACCTGAATGATATGGGGTAATATATTAGCCCTCTGACCCAGTGACTAAATAGAGAATGGGTATGTGACCTTATTATAGCCAATTATAAAAGAGAGAAAGTCAGGTAGGGGCTTCTGGGAAAAGTTTCCTAATTCTTCTGAGAGGACAACAGGAGAGACTGTCTTTCCTCTTTGTTTAGAAAGTGTTGTGTCTGCTGATGCCTGGAACCACTGCTGCCATCTTACCGGAACTTAAACCAATCAGAAAGATGATGTAGGAAATGGTGTTGAGAATCAGGATCCTTGGTAACATCATTAAATCTTAGAATCAACCACCCTCAACATGCTCTATCTATGAACATATCTTTATGTGAGCTAATATCTCTCTTTATGTTTTAAGTCAGCTTGAGTGAGAATGTCTTGATTCTGAATGCATGCTACTGAAGCCTTTTATCTGATGTTGCTTCCTAGATGCATTTCTCTCCCATCTCTTCTAAAATCAGTTTTTAAATTACTCTTTGAAAATACAAAACAGGATAGAGCAGCTGTGCTGCTACATTTGGTAACCTGATGCTTCAAAAGAAAGCAAATAGTCTGGCATTTTGAAGATTCTAAAAGAGAAATGTCCTTTATTAACAAATTTCTGCAGGCAGTTCTCACAGCTGGATGGCAATATATGCAGAGACAATATCCATTAATCCTTGGGCAAAGCAATGTCTTTGGAACTCAGACCACTTGAATGCACACATATTTGCCAATCTTGCGCACAATTCAAGGAATTTAGTCTTTAATCCATCATTTTAAATCACAATCAAATGTTCACCACAGTAACCAAACAAATAAGAGAAACTTGAATATACAACTTCAAAATAATATGGATTATAAATTATTTCTCTCATCTCAGTGTTTGAACACCCTGTACTGATTCACTTCACAAACATTTATTGAGCTCTTACTATGTACTAGAGGTAGGGAATATAGAAATAAAAAGGGAAAAATCAACCACTTCAGGGAATCAGAGGCCATCAGCATTGTCCAATAGAACTTTCTGCAGTGATGAAAATGTTTTATGTCTGTACTGTCCGTTACAGTAGCCATTAGCCACCTGTGGCTAAGGAGTACTTGAAATGTCTCTGTGGCAAGTTAGGGACAGAACTCTTCAGTTAATTGTAATTAATTTAAGTTCCCATAGCCACATGTACCTAGTGGCTACCACATTGGACAGCACAAGCCTAGATGGCAAAGCAGACAAGAAAATCAAAGGTGATGTGCCGCGATCAGTCCCACAAAAAGATACACAGGCCCTACAAAGTAGTATTCCAAGGGAAGAGCCCTCAAGTAATTCAGCCAGAGGCTAGAAGGCAGCATAAGAAAATACATTCAAAGAAAGTTGACCCTTGAATCAAGTCCTAAAGGACAAAGACTTATTCCACTTTCTCAATAAAGTCTTTTATTCTGAAGATTTAGTCCACTTACTGTTTTTCTGATGTTAAAAAACTGTATTAGAATATTCTACTTTGTCATGAAGTTAATATATTCCACATTACCAATCTAACCATCTCCCATTCACTAGTTCACTATGCATTTATTTCCTTGCATCAAGCATATTCGTTATATACATATTTTAAAGCTTCCCTGAATCAGGTACTCCACATTTGATCCAGAGGGATTTATACTAAACATTTTCATGTTAATTATCTAATGCAAAAACACCCATATGCCAGTTTAAATTGGATAAGTGCTAACTTGCTGCTGAGTACAAACTACCAAAATAATTTTATTTGATCTACTCCATGTGTTTTCCTCTTCCATCTATTCTAAAGATTGGTTTTCAAATTATTATTCAAAATACATATTTGACAAAGTTATATCTCTAGTTATATAGACAGCAAATATGTGGAAATTAGTTTTTCTTTCTGTCACATGAAGTTCACTAATATAGGTGTTTCTGACCCTTGAGCTCTTTCTGAAGCCATGAGGCCCCACTTGTCCTCTGGATTAGTACAGAGTGTCAACCTCTGTATATTGATTCTAGGTCCTATCATGCCCTTCCATGTTCCCTAGACACAACCTCTGCCTCTCTAAGAATATCTGGGAATATCTGAGTTTCTGAGTTCAGAGGGCTTTAGAAAGCTAATAGGTGCAGAGTGAAGAGGACAGATGGAGGTAGGAATAGTGCCGCCTGATAAGCAGAATCACTGGGAGGCCCCAACAGAGAGTTAATAAGTGTTGGAACTTAGGTGATAGCAGCAGGAATGGAAAAAGCCTGACACAGATGTGAGGAGACAACCAGAGTTAGAGCTATTAGTTTAAAAACACATTGAATGTTGAAGAACAGAGGGGCGACAGCTTTAAAGCAGGTGACTGGACAAATGGTGTAGTCATTGGTGTAAAAACACCTACTTCGGTGGGGTGGGGTGGAAATCTGTTGGATTTTTAGGACCAACTGGCTGTGAGAAATGCAAATTTGGAGGCCAGAGATCCAGAATTGAGACATCACTGAGAGAGGTAAGACGGATTAGGAGAGGGAAGCAAGACACAAGAGACTGGATAGGGAACAATCACGTAGATAAATTGACACTCTTGGAGGTTTCCACATCTTCAAAGAGGCATATGAGACCTCAATGAAGACATTAAATGAGACACTTGGAGGAGGAGGAAGCCTAGGATGGAGGTGGGTGAGGAACCATAGGTCTGTAAGTCCCATTGAATGGGCAATGTGTTCTTAGGGTGCCTTACATGAGGAGAGGAAGCATAATGCAGTGGTTAAAACCTCTGATGCCATTTAACCTGTTTTGCAGTCCTGACTCTGCCACTCCCTGGCTCTGTGACCTTGGACAAATCACTCTGTCTTTCTGAACCACAGTTTTCTTTCTCAAAATAGCAAAAACAACAGTGCCTCGAGTATGGCATTGTGAGGATGAGTTAAAACCTGCAACATATGTAATACATGAAAGAGGTAGAAGAAGGCAGGTGGTCATTCAGAGCAGGAGAGCTTCAAGACTAGACAGCTCTGAGTGATGGTGGTGGCAGTGATGAACAACAGAGACAAGGTGGAGATGGTGGCCAATGAAGTGCCAGTGGAGGAACTGGAAGACAAGTGTGGTGGGTACAATCTCAACATGAATGATGAAGTAGAGTAAAGATAAGAAAGAGTGGAAGTGCTCTTTCCAGGTGGCTCAGTTGGTTGGAGTGTCATCCCATACACCAAAAGTTCATGGGTTTGATTCCTGGTCAGGGCACATGCCTAGGTTGTGGACTCAATCCCAGATTGGGGCATGTATGTGAGGCAACCACCTCAATCTCTCCCTCTCCCTCTCCCTCTCCCTCTTCTTCTCAATAAACGTATCCTTGGGTGAAGATTGAAAAACAAGAAAGGAAAGATTGGAAGAAAGATTCTAAGTCCTCCTGGTAGAAGACTGGTAGCATTCCAAATTTTAACATCAACATATATTATTGATGAAACACACCAGTCTCTGTGGTCAGAAGGTTTATATATCTTTACCTCATCTTCTCTTCACAGCATCCTGAAAAGTCAATGTTTTCCTCCTCTTCAGAAAAGAGAAATGGGCACTCAAGTGTTTTATGTACAATGCCAAAATGGCCACATATAGCACATAAAAAAGGGGCTCTTAGAACCTGGACTAGTCTAACTACAACGGTGATAGGAAAAATCCAAGTGGAGGCAATAGGTTTGGACCTCCAAAGTGGAGTAGCTGCTGAGGTGAGATGGCGATGGCAAGGGGAACGCAAGGAAGAAAGATGAAGAGGCAATTCTGCAAGACTGAACGATAGTCAACATTGGTTTCTGTATCCACAAAATGAAAAGAGAACTAATTTGTTTACATAACATCTTTCTGTATTGAAGTTATTCACTGAGCTGAGAAAGCCTTTTGTTCTTCACTCTTTCTGGAGAATAGCATCATCATTCAGGTTGGGGTGAGTGTCTGGTAATGTTTTATGTAGTCTTATTTCCTAGCCTGACAACATAATAGTTCCATATTCCTTTTAGAACGCGTAGTGTGATATCCCTCCCTCCTTCCTAGCAACCTGTCTTCTATGATATATGCCATTTCATCCCTTTAGCAATTGGCAAATGCATTTCTGGAAGCCAGTTTCTTGGTAATTGATGCATCATTTTTCAATTAAAGAAAGTACTCATGCATTCACTAAAAATTGCAGTTTTAAAGTGTTTGGTAATGATCTCTGGTTGCTTGTCACACAGAATTTCTATCTGAACATAAAAATACAACTTTCATATGATTTGCAACCCTTCCACTGGATTCCTAATTTCCTCTGCAACACAGAGTGATTTTTCTCCATGCTTAAAATCCATTACAGGTGCTTACTGCATTTGGTCTTCTTTGGAGGTACATCTTCTAAGTCTGACTCAGAAAAAAGTTAAAAGTGTTCTAAATAAGTAATCCCCTACCCTACAATCTTTTAACTCTGATTTATTCCTAAGCTGAAGGTATTCATCACTAGTTGAGCTGAAGTAAACTAACTCTTATGAGATATAATTAAATTATTGGCAGAAATAAAATCTAAAATTCCTCCCAGGTATTTCACATAAACATCAACAGAATAATTGAGCTAAGGTAAAATATTTTGTTGAAAGGAAGAAGAAGAAGAAGGCGGGGTGGGGGGGAAGAAGAGGAGGAGGAGGAGGAGGAGGAGGAGGAGGAGGAGAAGAAATCCACCTGAAGGAATTTGTTTCCCTAATCTCTGAGAATGTTTAATTTTCTTTCCATGATAATTACAGAAAAAATTTTACTTTCATGTAAAATCCTCTTTTCTTTCAACTCTACTTGGCCTCTTTTTCTTTTCCATATCTTTACCAGAAACTGGAAATAAAAGCATTAGAAAAATGTTTAAACTCTTAGCTAAATGATAGCCTCTCAAAATCTGGCGAAAAGAAATTATGCATTTACTCAGTAGTCACAGCTTCTAAGCTAAAATTCAAGAAAGGAGGAGTGTTATATTTCCATTTTGTCCATCTGATTTTCCTTTTAGTTGGCCCAAGAACAGACTCAATTATTGCAAAAACTTTGTAACCAGGACACATTAATTTGTCAAAGTACTGATTTCTGAACCCCCAAGGAAATGACATTGAGAAACACACGTGCACATATGCACACACACGTGCCTGCACAATAACTCAATAACTACACTTTTGTCCATTCAAGAACTTGTAAGGATGACGTCAGCTCCATTTTGCTTGGGAGTTTGTCCTATCTTTCTGTCACTTGAAATTCCCAAAATGGTATGGTCATTTTGGAAGCCAGAATTGCAGTGTCCACACCACATGGAAAAAGTTTAAGCCAACTTTTTCAGGGTTTACCATAAAACGAACAAGTCAATACAACAGTGGTTCATAAGGCAATAAATTGTTCCTTTAAGAATTTGTGGTATCATTTTCATATTTGTTTCTAAATTTTAAAAATTCTCCTAACCACCCTCTCCCCTTTTCTGTTGAGCAACAATTTTTAAATTATCTGGTGGTTTAATACACTTTCCTTATTTTTGTCACATTCCCTTCAATTATGCCAGTCTCTTTCAGGCCATTCTCCTTTCTGGATGAAGAAGGAAAAGAAAGTTTGGAGTCGAATTAGGAAAATTTGGGATCAACCCCAACTCTGCCATTCATTAGCCACATGGGCCTTGGCTGGTCCTGTCATTTTTCTGAACCCATTGGGCTTATCTGTAAAACAATGACATAAATACCTACTACACAAGTAGAGGATTCAAGGAAATGGTAGTTTGTGAGGAAACTTTTGAAGTGTGAGGATGCTGTACATGGGTATTTTTTTTAAAATTCAGATGGCTTCTCTGTGATGGGGACTATTTGGCAAAAGAATACATTGACCTCCTAGAAAGAAAGGGCACTGTTTCAGTTATCAGCACTTGGTGCTATAAGGACACTTCTTCCCGCTCTGATTGGCAGAAAACTCTCTTTCTCACCACTCAGAACTTTCCCAGGCCCCGTTCCCAGAAGATAACTCCACTCCTATCATTTTAGAGTTCACAGTCTACTGATAACATCTCTGTACAATGTCCTATTCTCTCATCTTTCTGCCCCTTGCCTTATCCTCCCCTGTTTCTTATCTTTAGGGCTCTAACTCCCTTCCTGACCTTTCCAGAGGAAGGTAGGTTGCTATTTGTCACACTTCCTATGAGTTAAGAGATGGAACTAGAAAGAATAGGAGACAAGGAAATATTCCCTAAGCTCCTCTGCAGCTTCTAGGTTCTTGCCCTATTACCAACATGCAATAATATTCTTAGTTTTGAAGTCTTTCCCCATATTCTAACACATCTCTCCCTTGCCATTCATTGTTGGTTCACTATGGGACACTTTCCCATTTCCTCTAAGACTACAAGCATCCACCAGAATCTTTCCTTTCAGAGGCCATCACCCCTTAAGGCTCTAACAACCTCTTTGAAGCCCTTTCTAACACTTCAACTCAGGGATTCTTGCCCTTTAGGGCACTAAGAACTCATTTCTTTGGCACTTCTCCTCTAAGGAAGCATCACAATACATTTGATCATTTATGGCTACCAAGACCTCAAACAGAGAACCCTCTAATAGGCCACAACCTTCTGACCTTTCAACTCTTTCGCATCCTAATTCCTGCTCCATTCCATGCTCCATCATAACACCCACTTTCTTGACCCCACTCTGCTTTCTGAGTGGATCATCAACTGTTGTCAAACAATGGCCTTCCCCGAAGGTGTCCATGCCCTAATCCTTGAAGCCTGTGAATTTGTTATCTTATATGGCAAAGGGGCTTTGCAGATGCGATTAAATTAAGGACCTGGAGGTGGAAGCGGTTTCTGGATTATACTGGTGGGCCCAATGTAATCATGAAGGTCCTTATAAGAGGGAGGCAGGAGAATCAAAGTCAGACAAGGTGATGGAAGGATGGAAGGAGAGACTGAAGTAATGCAGCCATGAGCCAAGTAACATTAGCAGCCTCTAGGAACTAGAAGAGGCAACCAGTTCCATGGAACCTCCAGAAGAACCAGCCCTGACAACACTATGATTTCAGCCCAGCGAAACTCATTTTGGACTTCTGACCTTCAGTACTGTAATAGATTATTTTTATTTAATATTCTAAGTTTGTGGCAATTTGCTACAGCAGTGATACAAAACTAATACACCACCCATGCAGCTGAATGGCTTGTTGCCCCAGTTCTGAGAGATAATAATCCATAATTCAGTTTTCCCTTATCTTCACCTTAGAATTCTTCTTGTTTGGGACTTGCTGGGATTCCTGCCTTTCCAATCCCCAACCTTGATTGACTTTTATCCCAATAATGTTTGTTGTTTGTTTTGTTTGTTTTTTTTTCATTCCTGTACATCAGTTTCTAAGTGATGTTGGAGCAAATCCCTAACTAGTTAATTGGAATCATTTATAAATCTCTGGATTTTAGATTTTTTTTTCCTTTAAGATTTCTCATTAGTGGCTACTAATATTGCTACTCTGCCTGCAATCCAAATCCACCTCCATTTACTTCACTCTTAGATGAATCCACCTTTTTGAGAAGATTGAGATCTTCTACAGTCTTTCAACTTTCCTTCTATTTTTAGCTACTTCTCTTTTTCCCCTCTTGTCTCAAAATCAGTGCCCTTCCTCCTCAAATCCACACCCTCTGCACATCTCCTGGATCCATGCCATCCCAAATATTCCTCAATTTCACTCTGTCCTTTAGCTTCTGTCATTTGAAGTGACATTACTAGAAATTCTCTGAGATCATGGAGATTACAAATACTCTATAATTGTCTTCATGTCTTTGTAAATATAAAACAATTCCTTTTTCTTTTTGTTTTGGAAATACAGTAACTGTTCCCATAGCCCTAAAGAATTGTGTATTTTATGTAATAGGCACTCACTAAATGTTTATTGAATAAATGGTCAAAGCAGCTATTGCAATGGAAATTTTCCATGAGCTGATAATCAAGGGCCATAGAACTTCTAATGCAAATAGCTGGATCTGTCTTCAGGTAAGAATTGCTCGATCTCTCTTTCTCTCTTAAGTTGTTACAAAATATTATTTTAATCAATGTATAATCTTTATCATATGGCTTTCCATTGTTAAAAATAGAATTGTGTGCTTTCTACTGCTGACTCTAATATATTCTTGCTATAGGTTTCAAAAACTTCACATAATAGTCCCAACAATTTTTGCTGGATATTGAAGCCCATGGATGAAGACAAAGAAGCATAAAAGGGAAAAGTTTTTTTTTTTTTTTTTTAAACCAACTGATTCTACATCAATGTTAAAGATGTCAACATTTTTAGGGAAAAGAATCTTGCTTATTTTAAAATGTCTAAAATTATTCAAGCCAAATAAATAAAGAACTAAGCTCTTGCAGAAATATAATCCTTGTGGAAAAGATACAGATTTTTTCATATAGCTATTTACTTTTTGCTTAAATTAACTGCATGTGTATGTAAAGTACACAGACCTATATTTTAAAAACATATTAAATATATTAACTTTCTCAAAATTTCTATTTTCAATCTATGAATTTTTAATATGTTAAAATATACAAAACATTTCAATAATGGTGCTGGAATACTTTCAAATCCCAATTTATAAAAATATTTTAAAGACATTTAAATAAGAGACCCAATGTAGAGTAGTGAAAAGAAAATACATGCATGAGTCAAACTAATCTATATTGGAATCTTTATCACTCACTATATAATACTTAATAAGTTCAATCATTTTAGTACCAAAAATTGGTATAATAAATTCAAAAAATGAATGAATAATAGACATCACTCAGTAGGGTTAATATTCAAATGTTTGATATAAAGAAACCTTCTAAAATTTCATCATCATTATAAATAAAAGAGAAAATATAATTGTTCAGGAGATGTATAACTGTCTGGAAAATAAAGCATTCCTAATAAAAGAGAAAAATAGATTAGGTGAATAGGTCAATAGTGCTATAGATATACAAGATTATTGATATTTGCCTTGAAATAATTTGGAATAAAAATGAAGTTGTTTTCTTAGAGTGAAGCTCGGGTACATTTTAACATTCATGCTGTCACTTTCTTTTCTCTTTGAAGAGAGAAAAATAGGTATATAATTCACAAATAAATAACTGACATTTAAAAAATGGGAAAATAATAACGTAATTCTCATCTCCCAGGGCTAGGGCTTATATGAACCAGTCTCTCCAAAAACATAAGCTTCCCTCTTCCTTCTGTTCAAAGACTGTGTCTGATTCTTTATTCCCCAAGAGTGCTCAACACAATGCTTTGAACAAAGTAGACATGCAATGTTTGTTAAGTAAATCAATGCCTTGAAAATCATTTGACAATATACATTATCTGTTCTCCTCCATAGTAAGAAAGAATACTCAATCAATTTACTCATTTCTTTTCATATAAGAAATACAACTCAATTTTTTTGGAGAACCTTACATTTTGAGTTTCTAAGAGTTTATTTTAAATTATTTGTCTTACATGCGGCTTGGCAACCATGTGACTAAGAAGAAGAGATACCAAAATTTAAGAAAAAGAAAAGCACATTATTTTAGTCATGCTGATTCTGCAGAAGATTTCATACACTTGACCTTTGATGAACATGTCATCTCTCCAAAGAGCCATTCCTGATTCTATTCCAGTATGGCTTTCATAAGACCAGAACCAGCTCATGAAAAAGAACAGTCCAGTTGGGGATGAGGGACCAGGAAGTTCTCACCCCTTTTCCTTGGAGTTCCTTATTCCTTATAGGATCTAGTCCCTCAGTGTCCTCATGAGGCCCTTCTCTGGAATTTGGGCAGGGGGTGGAGGAGATAGCACACTCCTGTGTGTTGAGGGAAGACCATGTGCAGGGGCCCCCAAAACAGCATCAACTTCTCTCCTTCTGTCATCCTTGGTGGGAGCCCTCCTCCATTTTACAGAAGAGAGACATTTGGGGTTCAAACAGTTTCAATAATTTCCAAGTCACACAAACTGTAAGGACTAGACCTGGTTTTTATTCAAAGATATAATTTATATAGCATAAAATTTGCCCTTTTAAAGTAAAATTCAGTGGTTTGCAGTAGATTACAATGATGTGCAACATCACTACTATCTAATTTGAGAACATTTTCTAAAAAGAAACCCCATTTCCATTAGTAATCTCTTATCACCTCTTGCACTAGGCAACCACTAATTTACTTTTTGTCTCTGTGGATTTGCCTATCTCGTACTTTTCACATAAATTGAATCATCTAGTATATGTTTTCTTGTTGCTGGCTTCTTTCACTTAGCATAATGTCTTCAAGGTTTATCTATGTTGTAGCATGGATCAGAAGTTTGTTTCTTTTTTTCTAAGAAAAACTGTACTTTTAAAGCAAAAATATTTTGTGGTCCTAAAGTTCAAATATCATGTCGCAGCAATATAGAGATTAAAAAAGGAACTGCCAGTTATCAACTATCAGATTGGCCAAAATCTAAAATTGTTACAACACTGTGCTGATGAGGCTGTAGGAAACCACCATTCAAGTACTGTTGGGGCAAGGATGATGAAGTGGCTCATTCTTGTTTGAGGGTAATTTGGTAATATCCATTAAAATGCCAAATTCCCCTTCTGGAAATTTGTACTATAGATATATCAGCACATACACGAAATAATGCATTTGTTCAATATCATTTGTTGTAGCAAAAGATAGGAAACCACCCTACAGTCCACTACTAGTGAATTGGTTAAATAAATAATGGTACATCCAGATACTGGAATGCTCTAAAGCTGTAAAAATGAATGTGGAAGTTCTATACCTACCAATGGGGAAAGTTCTCTTAAGTTATAGTCATACCTGAAAGAACAGGGTGAAGAACACTACCTATGGAAGGCTATGTTTTGTAAAAGAAGGAAACAAAGTAGAATGTTTATATTTATATTTTATATGTATAAAGAAACTCTGGAAGGGTAACAAGAAATTAACAATATTGCTTACCTATTTGGTGGAAGAAGTGAGAACATTATAACTGGGGAATGAGCTGGGAAAGACTTTTGGGGACACATATATAAGCATATGCTGTTGTAGGCAAAATTCTAAAATGTTCCTCCAGTCTAACCTAGATACTGAAGGGACTTTGCAGGTGGAATTAACATTGCAAATGGGCTTATCTTAAAGTAGGGAGACTTTCCTAGAATATTTGGATAGGCTCAGTAGAATCACATGAGCACTTAAAGGCAAGAAAGAAAGGAAGAAGAGTCAGTCAGAGAGATGAGGGAAGGGGTGAGAGTCAATGTTGCTGAAGGGGCCCGCAGCTAAAGAAAACAAAAAAAAAAGAACTATGACAGCTGCTAGGAGCAAAGTGCTCCAATTAACAGCCAGCAAGGAAATAGGTACCTCAATCCTACAACCACAAGGAATCTAGTCAGCCAACAACTTGAATGAGTTTGGAAGAAGATTCTCCCCACAGCCTCCTGAGGAGAGCGCAGGTGGCTGACACCTTGATTTCAGCCTTGTGAGGCCGTAAGCAGGCAAATCAGCCAAGCCAACTTGCACTTCGGACCTACAGAGCTAGGAGATTTTGTGTTGTTTTAAGCTCCTATGTTCATGGTAATATATTACAGCAGCAATAGGAAACAAATACATGACTATATTACTTGTCTTTTTATTATAAATAAAGATTTAAAGTTAATAAAAATGAAAATATATCTCAGTAAGATCATTGAAAATAAGGTTAATTTTCCAGGAGCATAACTATATGGTCAAAAGTTCATGGTAGTTTGTTTTGTGTGCCTACATTAAAATATTTTTAGTGTGAAATTGCAATTTTGATAAAAATTCCCTGAGCAGCAAGTCTGTCTTGTAAAACCTAAATGCAGGCTTATTTTGAAAAGGCTCTTTGTCTCCTAAATCTAGAGTCCTCTTTAAAGACTAAAATGCCAGGATATAAACAAAATTTTTTTTAATTCTTAGAAAGTTAGTTAAAACTGTTACAATTAAATTGATAGACACTAAAGAGACAGACACTTGGCTTAACAGAGAATATCTGCCTTGTCTAATTGAAATGTCTAAAGGTTAAACCTGCACTTTGTCTAACCTTTAACTACATGATTCTTCCCTTTAGTATTGGGCATGTTCCAGAACACTGCTAAAGGAGTTTATTGTTCTTACATGGGAAAAATGACCAAATACGTGATCTTTAATACAGAATTAAGATGAAAGTTTTAAGGACACTATTTCTCTTTATTATCATTTAGCTTTTTATAGCTAAAAACTTTTTATGAAAACAAAGACCTTCCAAAATTAACTACCTCCTGTGAGAAAAAGCAAAAATACAGTTCCTTTCTAATTTGTTGGAAAAGTTAAATCAGTCTCACTGTTGAGAAAAATCTACCAATTAATCTCATTGTTAGATAGAGTCTACCCTTTTTCAAAACCATTTCTCTTCTTACAAGACCTCTGTCTACTTTTTGCTGCTCACTGCTGGTCAATATCTGTTCTAATGGTTCTCAACCAGGGTGATTTTACCCCTTAGTGCACATTTAGTGATATCTGGAAATAGTTTTGATCTTCACAGGTGGGGGGTTGTACTGGCATCTAGTGAGTAGAGGCCAGGGATGCTGCTGAATATCCTGGAGTGGACAGGACAGCTCTCAAATGTCAATAGTGCTGAGGCTGAAAAACCCTGGTTTAGCTGTATCTAGAATGATGGGTCTATAATTAATAAAGATTTGAGTTTCTCCATTAGGAGAAATGAAAGCCATGTTAGTACAGAATTGGGAAGGAAGGAAGGAAGGGTTAATTTTCCAAAGTTTCCCAATAACTGAATTGGGTATTATTTTAATTTTTAATTTATTAAAGGAAAGTAAAATTTTAATTCTAGTTCCTCAATCGCACTAGGCACATTTAAAGGAATCAATAGTCACATATGGTAAGTGATTAGCAGGTTGGAAGCATGAATTCAGACAGTATTCCTGGGACACAGGTAATATTTAATACATGGGAACAATGGAAGGGAAGAAGGGAGGGAGAGAGTTAACAAATACCCACATTAAAGAAAAGAAAAGAGGAAGCAAAAACCAAGTGATCAGAGACATGAGAAAACAAGGAGAATGGAGGATCACAAAGATCAGGAGACAGTTCTAAGGCAGACTTGTCAGCGAGGTTGGCTGTTATGAAGCATTTTTTATGAGGCATTTATCACATACATAGTTGAAGTGAAGTATGGACTTTATATTTTTATTTTTTTAGTGTTTTTTTTTCTTTTCTATTTTGGTTATTCAATTACAGTTGTCCCATTTTCCCCCATTGCTCCCCGCCACCCAGCCCACCCCTTCTCCCGCAATCATATCCCTCCCCGTTGTCCATGTCCATGAGTCTTTCATACACGTTCCTTGACTAGACCATTCCCTTACTTATCCCCCTTCTCCCCCTCCCCCTCCCTCCTTCCCCCTATTGACTGCTATTCTGCTCTTCATCCTATTTAGTTCGTTAGTTTGTGTTGTTCTTTAGTTTCCTGTATTAGGTGATATCATATGGTATTTTTCTTTCTTTGCCTGGCTTATTTCACTAAGCATAATTCTCTCTAGTTCCATCCATGTTGTTGCAAATGGCAGGAATTCCTTCTTTCTCTCTGCTGCATAGTATTCCATTGTGTAAATGTACCACCGTTTTTTGATCCACTCATCTACAGATGGGCATTTAGGTTGTTTCCAGCACTTAGCTATTGTAAACAGGGCTGCTATGAACATAGGGGTGCATAAGTTTTTTTGAATTAGGGTTTTAGGACTTTTCGGGTATAATTCTAGCAGTGGAATCGCTGGTTCAAAAGGCAGTTTCATTTTTAGTTTTCTGAGGTAATTCCATACTGTTTTCCACAGTGGCTGCACTAGTCTGCATTCCCACCAACAGTGCAGTAGGGTTCCCGTTTCTCCACATCCTCGCCAGCACTTGTTGCTTGTTGATTTGTTGATGATGGCCATTCTGACTGGTGTAAAATAGTATCTCATTGTGGTTTTTATTTGCATCTCTCTGATGCCCAGTGATGTTGAGCATTTTTTCATGTGTCTATGGACCTTCTGTATGTCCTCTTTGGAGAAGTGTTTGTTCAGGTCCTTTGCCCATTTTTGAATTGGGTTGTTTTCTTGATGTTGAGTCATATAAGCTCTTTATATATTTTGGAGATCAGTCCCCTGTCTGTGATATCATTGGCAAATATGTTTTCCCATATGGTTGGTTTCCTTTTCATCTTGCTGATACCATTTACTATAGCAACAAGAAAAATAAAATACCTAGGAATAAACTTAATCAAAGAGATAAAAGACCTGTACACTGAAAATTACGCAACATTGAAGAAAGAAATTAAGGAAGATACAAATAAATGGAAACAAATACCATGTTCTTGGATGGGAAGAATCAACATCATCAAAATGGCCATACTGCCCAAAGCAATTTACAGATTCAATGCAATCCCTATTAAAATACCAATGACATATTTCACAGACCTAGAACAAATACTCCATAAATTCATATGGAACCAAAAAAGACCCCGATAGCAAAAGCAATCTTGAGACAGAAGAACACAGCAGGAGGAATCACAACACCAGATATGAAACAATGCTACAAAGCCACTGTAATCAAAACAGTCTGGTACTGGCATAAGAACAGACATACAGATCAGTGGAACAGAATAGAGAGTCCCGAAATAAACCCAGGCCTCTATGGTCAACTAATATTTGATAAAGGAGGAAGGAACAGAAAATGGAGTGAGAAGAGCCTCTTTAACAAATGGTGCTGGGAGAACTGGATAGGGACCTGCAAAAAAATGAAACTAGACCACCAACTTACACCACACACGAGAATAAACTCAAGATGGATCAAAGACTTAAATGTAAGCCGTGACACCATAAAAGTCCTAGAGGAAAACATAGGCAAGAAAATATCAGATATCTCACGTAACAATCTCTTCACGGACACATCTCCTAAAGCAAGAGAAATAAAGGAAAAAATAAATAAATGGGATTACATCAAACTGAAGAGTTTCTGCTCAGCAAAAGAAAACAACAGCAAATTGAAAAGGAAACCAACCATATGGGAAAACATATTTGCCAATGACATCACAGACAGGGGACTGATATCCAAAATATATAAAGAGCTGATACGACTCAACATCAAGAAAACAAACAACCCAATTAAAAAATGGGCAAGGGACCTGAACAAACACTTCTCCGAAGAGGACATACAGAAGGTCCATAGACACATGAAAAAATGCTCAACATCATTAGCCATCAGGGAGATGCAAATAAAAACCACAATGAGATACCACCTTACACCAGTCAGAATGGCCATCATCAACAAATCAACAAGCAACAAGTGCTGGCGAGGATGTGGAGAAACGGGAACCCTACTGCACTGTTGGTGGGAATGCAGACTGGTGCAACCACTATGAAGAACAGTATGGAATTACCTCAAAAGATTAAAAATGGAACTGCCTTTTGAACCAGCGACTCCACTACTAGGATTATACCCGAAGAATCTTGAAACACCAATTCAAAAGAACTTATGCACCCCTATGTTCATAGCAGCACTGTTTACAATAGCTAAGTGCTGGAAACAACCTAAGTGCCCATCTGTAGATGAGTGGATCAAAAAACTGTGGTACATTTACACAATGGAATACTATGTAGCAGAAAGAAAGAAGGAACTCCTGCCATTTGCGACAACATGGATGGAACTAGAGAGAATTATGCTTAGTGAAATAAGCCAGGCAAAGAAAGAAAAATACCATATGATATCACCTAATGCAGGAAACTAAAGAGCAACACAAACAAATGAACTAAATAGGACAAGGAGCAGAATAGTAGTCAGTAGGGGGGAGGGGGGAGGGAGAGAAGGGGGATAAGTAAGGGAAGGGTTTAATTAAAGAACCTGTATGAAGGACTCATGGACATGGACAACGGGGAGGGATATGATTGCGGGAGAGGGGGTGGGTTGGGTGGGGGAGAGAAATTAGGGGAAAAGGGGACAACTGTAATTGAAAAACCAAAATAAAAAAGTAAAAAAAAAATGAACATAAAAAAAAAACAAAAAACGCAACACCTGACTATTTAGTCAGGGGCACTGACCTCTTTTTCCTTAGATTGCCAAATAAAAAAATGACAACAGCCAACACAACAATAGCCATCTGGTGTGAATGAATCAAAAGTATACCTATTTTTTTGTCAGATAAGCAAAATATATATATATATATATATATATATATATATATATATATATATTTTTGTGGGGGGGGTGCTGCAGAAATGTATTAATTAGTTTACATGTGCCATGAGATGAAAAAGGTTGCAAATTGCTGAGTAAACTGATCTGTTTCTTTTCTGAATAGTATAGAAAGCTTAAATTTTATTTTCCCATTTGCAACCAAAATGGATTTGACATAATAACTGTATCTTTGAATAAATCATAAGAAATAATGTATGTGACTGCCTGCTTTCTCCCGAACTGTTGGTTGTATGCTGAACTGTAAACTATAATTCCAGGCCTGAGAAACCATTCCTTTACAAGGAATGCACACAGCCCTTAAGGGGCATTTCCTGTGGCCCTTTGAAATGGATTTGAGAGCTGGAAGGTCACTACAGAGCAGCAGACGTAAGTCAGTGACACAAGAAATTCTCCCATTTGGAAAGTGCAGCCACAGGAAATAACAGATTTCAAATTTCCAGGAAAGGAGCCCTCTCATACATTCTCTAACAAGGGAACACTTTGTTTCAGACCCTTGAGACAATATGGTTCTAGCCTTCTCTTGACTTTGGGTTAGAGAATCTAGTTGAATAATAACTACCAGATACCATAATGCATTCCCTCTCTTTCAAGTCTCTGACATGCCAGCTTGGGGTCTTGAACTGAAACCCAATGCCATATGCATCTTAGCCTCCGTAGGTTGGTGAGCTTTGTCCTGTGTCACAGCATCTCATTCTGAATAGGTTTACATGAAGGGGTATGGATAGATTAACATATCTTTGTAATAAGTGGAAAATAAATAATGACAGTATTCTTCTCATGTGAGGCCTGGAGTACCTTCCATGTAAAGGCAGAACATTCTATTATTGTTGGTGATAAAAGTAGATATCATGTAGAAGATATTCACATAAACAATTCTACTTTCAATTCATTAGCACTTGAGCTGGCTACTCCCACCATGCTATGCTCTACCACTGGTTTTTCAAGTAAACAGTCCTCAGTTAGTCTACCAAGAGCCCTCTTATCCCCTCTTCAAGACTTTGACTCAACACACACACACTTCTCTTCTATTTCTCTAAATCCCTCCCCATTCACCACCTTGTCCAACATCTCAGAAGGACACTGCAGGATCTTGGCATGAAAATTCACCAGGCCTAATTGTATCAATGCCCCTACTGAATACTCACACAATGAAATGATAGTTTAGTATTAAAAATTCCATTGCTTTTGTAAATGCTGTGATAATACTCATTACATCAATACAGAGCAAGGGAAAGGAGCTCAGATTTAATCCGTTTTAATCTGAGTTATTTCCTAATATAAAAAACTGTAGGCCTTTTCAGATTCTTTTGGAAGGATTAGCGAAGGCAAACATGAATAACAAATAGACATTTCTCAGTTCTTGAAGAGCCAAAAGCAATACAAAGGGAAGGCAGACAGATCAAATTTCTGAACAGAATTATTTTTCTAAGCAGAGTTTAAAAGTTAACATTAGGAACAAATGTTAAACAGCTCTTCAGTTATTTTTCTTTACCTGAAGCACATTTTGCCAAACAGTTAAACTGACAAGTTTGAAAGACACATCTTGATGATATATAGAGAAAGGAACTTTGTCTCTGTGATAGGCATAAGAGAATGTTTTTTAAGAAGAGCATCTTGGATAACAATTTTTATATCCCTCTAGTCATTTCATTGTCTGAGATATTCCAAACTAATGGTATCATTTTTCTAGTAAAGAATATGTTCATTCTTATCAATTTATTGAATATTAATTAGTGTTAAAGGAGATTTTGAAATAATCTACTTTGGACTCTTCATTTCGTAAATGAGGAAGGCAAGATCTAGAAAGAATCTCCAAGCCATTCAGTGTCACAAAACCAGAGATCAATGACAATTCAAGACTAGGACCTTGGTTTTCTGATGACTCATCTAACCACCTTTTCGTTTATCATTGCCCTGTTCCTGCAGAATGTTATATTTTACTACTGTATGGTATTAATTTTCTTATTATAACCCCATTCTAATTTGCTTTAATATATCTTGACTCAAAATAACAAGAACAATTAATTCCCATGGTCCTATTTGTCCTAATGCTCCCACAAAGTCACTAAGAAATGCTATAAAGGTCAAGCCTACCCAGGCCCTTTGACAGCAATTCATATTTGACTAACAAAATTATAAAATGAAAAGATCCCCAAGAGACCAGTTCCATGATGGGAGATTGGATCCTAACTCACTCCACCTTCACCTTCAACCTTAGACATGGAGTTTAGTCTAAATCCGGGTTTCTCAACCTCAGCGCTATTGACTTTTGGCACCAGATGATTCCTTGTTGTTGGGGGCTGTCCTATGCATCCCTGCCTTCTACCCACTGGAGATTAGTAACACTCCACCCAAGAGTTGTCATAACCAAAAATGTCTTCAGACGTTCCAGATATCCCTTCAAGGGGCAAATCACCCCAGATTGAAGACCACTGGTCTAAATCGTTCAGCACCTCTCTAAACCTTGACACAAAATAGGAACAAAAGCAGAGATGAAAAGTAGGATAAAAAGGAATTCACTGGCACCTCTGACTATGAACCTTCCTTGGCTCTAAAGCCATTTAAATGTTTTGGTGAAAAAGACGAAAGTTGTTTTAACCAACCATATGCCTTTCCTCACTCCCACCACACTTTTGCCTTCAAGTGTGTTTTTGTGGCCATGAAAATAGAGCCTGCCTGTTTATAATTATACTATTATTCTGTAGCAAATTTTGGAAAGAGCCAACTGGTGCATTTCCAACCTCAAATTCTCTCTTTTCTCTTCTCCCTTCCTTAGACAGGAGTCCGGAGTGAGGGAATGAATGAAAGAAGATGGCCTCATGCTCAGTTCTGACCTTGCTCTGATGCCTGCACTCAGCACCAACCTCTCAAATCTCCAGGACCTGCCAACCAAACCTTCAAACATCACCTTGGCTCTGCCCCAACCTCATGCCATGAGGTTCTAATTTGTTCAGCATTTTCACCCAAGACCACAGAACTTTGGTGAAAGATGGTCAGAACTCAACAGCAGTGATGTGGGATTTGGAGTAGGGAAGAGGTAAATCCCCATAGCTTGGATTACAGTTCTAAATGTGCCAATGATATCCATGCTATAGAAATGTAATAGAAATGTTTAATAGGTTTGGTTCTTACATAATTTCTTCTATGGCTTTTTATAGATTGAGATACAAGTAATAAAATGTTCAAATCTGAAGTATGAAGCTCTATGAATTTTTACATATGTATACATTCATGCAACTGCTTCTCAGATCAAGATCTAGAACATTTCCATCACCAGAAGATTTCTCTTCCTCCACCCAGTTAATATTTACCCCACACCTCCCAAAACAAGTAATATTCAGTGTCTATCAGTGAAGACTGGCTTTATCTGTTTTTAGCATATATTTAAAATGCACAATATGAGGGGTAAAAAACCCAATTACGTAAATCATTATACCAATAACATCATTAAAAATAATAACACACATTGAGTGTTGATTACTTTCCAGGTACTATGTCAAATGCTTTCCTTGCATTTTTCTTTCCACTTAATCCCGATAATACCTCTCAAATAGACATATAATTATTCCAGTTTACAAAGAAATTCAAGGTCAGAGGGGATAAAAAAATTATCCAAGGTCCAGCAGAGCTGGGGCCTGGACCAAGTCTATCAAACTTTAATATTTAGTCATTGGACCAGGTCTATCAAAATTTAATGTTTAAAGTTCATGGGGCTTAATAGGAAAGTACATAGACTTTTTAGAGCTTTAACACAGAGGTACATTCAACCCCTCATGAAATGAGGAAATTGTAGGCAAGTTGAATGAAAGCTCAACTAAGATTCTTTATCTTTGTGTAAGATGTAAATATAACTTGCAAAACAAAGAACTACATAATAATCATTAAATTCCGAAAAGGACATACAGAAGGTCCATAGACACATGAAAAAATGCTCAACATCACTAGCCATCAGGGAGATGCAAATAAAAACCACAATGAGATATCATTTTACACCAGTCAGAATGGCCATCATCAACAAATCAACAAACAACGAGTGCTGGCGAGGATGTGGAGAAACGGGAACCCTGCTGCACTGTTGGTGGGAATACAGACTGGTGCAGCCACTATGGAAAACAGTATGGTGTTTCCTCAAAAAACTAAAAGTGGAACTGCCTTTTGAACCAGCGATTCCACTGCTAGGATTATACCCGAAGAATCCTGACACACCAATTCAAAAGAACTTACGCACCCCTATGTTCATAGCAGCCCTGTTTACAATAGCTAAGTGCTGGAAACAGCCTAAGTGCCCGTCTGTAGATGAGTGGATCAAAAAACGGTGGTACATCTACACAATGGAATACTATGTAGCAGAAAGAAAGAAGGAACTCCTGCCACTTGCAACAACATGGATGGAACTAGAGAGAATTATGCTTAGTGAAATAAGCCAGGCAACGAAAGAAAAATACCATATGATATCACCTAATACAGGAAACTAAAGAACAACACAAACAAAGGAACTAAATAGAACAAAGACTAGAATAGCAGTCAGTAGTGGGGAGGGGGAGGGAGAGAAGGGGGATAAGTAAGGGAAGGGTTTAGTCAAGGAACGTGTATGAATGACTCATGGACATGGACAGCGGGGAGGGATATGATTGCGGGAGAGGGAGGGGGTGGGTTGGGTGGGGGAGAGAAATTGGGAGAAAAGGGGACAACTGTAATTGAAAAACCAAAATTTTTTTTAAAATGCAAAAAAAATCATTAAATTGTTACCATCACTACAAATTTTCATCTGATTGTAAAAAATGAATAAAAAATATTTTTTTGAGTTGCAAAAAATTAAATACAGAATATGTACCCTTTGTTCCCATTTTCCCCCACAGAATGTATTTCTAAAGTTCACACATATCATCTTGCGTGTCAATGGTTTGTTCTTTTTGGTTGTTATGTAGTAGTCTATCACATAAATGTACCACAAATGCTGTTAATAAATATTTGTAGGGTTTTAAAAAATATTTTGGGACTATTATGAATAGCACTGCAAAGAAAATATGTACAAGCCTTTGTTTGGATAGGTGTATTTGTTTCCTTGGAGTGTGTAACTAGGAGTGAAATTCTAATATTAACAAAGAGAAAATGCCAATCATTAAACCTAATTTTTATATCGGTATAAAGACTTAAAGGATACAATGATAGTCACTCATTTATTTTACACAAAGGAAAAATAGACAACCTACTTTATTAACAAATTAGGAACAATATACTAATGCAGCTAACAGAAAGGTGGACACAGAAGTTGTCCTAAAATACAGAAACTTTTCATAGTGAAAGAGCATTATTAATATTTGCATTGGGATCATTTAACCTGGGCTTTCCTGAGAAACTGAGTCTTATGGTCACTCAAGATAATTCTGACTGAGAAGATGACAGCTAGTGCCAGATATATAATGCCAATTTCACAATTAACTTTTTTTTTTTTTTATGTTGGCCAACTTGTTTAAGCCTTTGCCCTTTAATCATGACATTGGTCAGAATCTTCTTCACTAAAATTTTATAAATAATTCATAAAGGGCAAGCTATAAATCATAAATCTGAAAGCCAATAGAACTGTCTAGGAAGGACTGAGGGCTGGAATGCAGAATTCCAGGGTTGAGACATATGCTTTCAAGAGCTTGGGTATACTCTCATCTAAAGTGCCACTCAATTTATGAGGCTCTCTGTTCCCTTTTATTTTCTCTTCTAGTTCTGAATCCATTCTGGCTTAAAATAATTTTAGGCTAGCCACATATGCTCTATGTTACTTCACTGTAAAAAAGTGAACTGCAGATTACATCAGAGGCTGAGACACATCAGGCAATATCTTCCTACTTCATGCTTCAGTCACTAGACTTACTGTGTGATGAGAATCCCAGAAGCACAGTGTGACAGCGCCTGAAATCTTCACTAAATCAGATAGCATGAAATTGTTTCATCAAACTGACTCAACATTGAATGGAGGGGGATTGGAGTTACCCATCAAAGCTGTTTTTAGGCTTATGTGGGAGAACAATGATGCTTTATTTCAACCATGTTTAAAAGTTTGAAAGCAACACAACAGAATAACCATAGGTTGCCATGCCTTTTGAATATAAAGGACTGTCAGTTTTTGCAGGCATTTAAAACTACATTTGTCAAAAAGCAGAGATAGAAATTCGAAACTAAAATAGCATCTCTTGAAAGGGAAACAATATATACTGGCTACCTTTAGAACATTCCCAGGTTCATTGTATTGAAGTGAGGAGTTGCATAGAAAGAGTAAATTTAGGTGGAATGATGATCTGACATTAAGGACATTGTGTTTCTTACTGCAGAATGCAGCCATTACCACTAAATTAACTGGGGAGTTACAGAAGTTTGGGGTAGAAAAAGGACTAGAAATATAGGATAAGATTAGAAAACTAAAATAATATGTATAACATAAATTCCTTGTGGACAAATCCTTATTTTATAAAATCATCATTATCTTAATGCTAAGTTAATGTTTTCTAACAAAGTATAAAATATTTTTGGCTAAGTCTATGTCTTCTAGCTGATGTCAAAAATTAACCAATGTGGTCACATTTTTGTATTTTAATAGAATCTATATCTACACTAAATGTCCAGTGAAATACTCTTGGACATTTATCCCAGAGAGATGAAAATTTATGTCCACATATAAACCTGTACAAAAATATTCATAGCAGCTTTATGGTAATAGTCAAAAAGTAGAAACAACCCAAATATCCATCAATTAATGAATTAACAAATGGTACTTTTATACTATGGAATACCACTTAATAATGAAAAGGAACAAACTCTTGAAATGTGCAATAATTTAGAAGACTCTCCAGATCATTATTCTAATTTCAAAAAGCCACATACTGTATGATTACCTTTATGTAAAACTATCAAACTTGGTAAATTACAGAGATGGAGAACAGACTAGTGGTTGCCAAAGGTTAGATATGGTGAGGGGCAGTGGGTGTGACTCTAAGGGGATAGCGTGAAGGAGCCTCATGGCCATGGAACAGTTTTGTATCTTGATTGTAGTGGTGGTGTTCCACAATTTACAAATGTGATAGAACAGAACTATACACACATTGAATCAATGTCAATTTCATGGCTTTGAAGTGTATAAGATACCACCACTGGAGGAAGCTGGGTATATGTATGGTACATGGACTCTCTGTATTATTATTTTTTTTACAGCTCCCTATAAATCTAATTATTTCAAAGTCATTTTTTAAAAAAAGCTACAGCCACATTATATCTATACACATTCACTCGCTGACTCACTCATGAGGCTCTCCCCTACCTTTTGAGGGTCATTACCTCCTGGAAAAAAATCCTTCCTAACATGAATTTTCCTAAGTAAAAAATAAAATTACAATTAATAGCAAAGAGAAAATTTTTTATGACTTTCTAACACCCAAATTAAACCTATTTATGCTAAAGCAAGAAGTCACATTAAAATGAACTCAATCCTGTCAATATGTAACACAAGTTGTTATAACATGACAATCCTGTCAATATGTAACACAAGTTGTTATAACATGACACAACAAGGATATGGTCTTATAATTCCTCATTAACAGGGTTGTCTCTCTGCACATGTTCTATTCTTTCTTAGCAGTTAGATAGTATACATGGAAGTCATAACACATGCATTTGACACTCACTGTCTAAGTAACTGCACAATTAGTTAAATAAAAAGAACAACAATGATAAAACTATCCATGATGACAATACAGACAGTGCCTGAGATCATCATTATTCCAATGCAGGAAACTAGGCATTTTCTTGGAGGAAGAGACAGCAAGGGGCATCATCTGCCACATGGTTGCTCTCCTTCCATGGCACACTGATGCCTAGAAGGCAGGGAAAATGCAGCCCAGCCTTCCCAATTATCAAGAAATGCCCATAAATGTAAATAGAAATATTAGATCAAAGTGCCCTGAAAAGTCCAATTCTTGTAAACTGAATGGCATAAATTGAAAAGAAGGCTAAAACGGTACATACCTAAATCTCTAAGGTAACTGACAAATGGATATTAAAATTATAAGGATATTTGTTTCTCATATTTTAAGAATATCTTCAATGTTGGTATTTTGTTTATAAAGCAATTAATATATATATATATATATATATATATATATATATATATATATATTACACACACACACACACATCCATACATGTAAGTAGGTATGTATGTATGTGTGCATACAGACCTATAAATGCTCACCAGGGGTCCTTGATCTGAGATATGAAATTGTAGTAGACACTTTTGCTCCCTCTAGATCCCTGAGGTTGTTTTCACTCTTTCTGGCGATCTCCCTTGGTTTGGGGACATTTTGGCCTCCAGGGACTGTCCCCATGATTGCCCTTGGGCTATGGGAGCACCTTTGGCTCCACTACATCCTGACATACCTGGCAGTTGACCCTTAAGGAAATGCAGCTCCCTTGCACCAGAGGAGGTGGCAACCTCTGAGGTTGTTCTCTGGAGGTACTCCGTGGAGTATCAGGAGGAGGGTAGGGTTTTGCTTCACAGTGCATCTCTGCCTGGCTTTTGCCCTTGTTGCCTGCTCACCCTGCTCCCTTAAGCTGCTTCATCTGGAAGCACTTTCTTAACTACTTACATGTAAATCCTTATTTTAAATTTCTGGGGACCAAACTAAAAAGAAACTTTTTTTCATATTAAAAATTTTCTTTCTTTTGAATCGCTTTTGATTGTTATTCTATTACAGTTGTCCCAACTTCTCCCCCTTTTCCCTCCTCTACCTATGCCACTCCCCTGCTCCCACAGTTAATTCCCACACTGTTGTTCATGTCCATGGGTCATTCATACATGCTCTTTGTCTAGTCCTTTCCCTTTCTTTCCACCGTTATTTCCCTCCTCCCTTCCCTCTGGTCACTGTCAGTCTATTCCATGTTTCCATGAGGAATCTAGTGAACAAAATAAACTAACAAACAAAATAAAAATTCTCTGAAGTCAAGGATTACTTTACAACTAATATGAACATTTAATTCAGCTTTTATTCCTGAAAAATCTATTATTAAATAGATGTTGCCTCTTATAACTGAAAACATCTAAAACTGTAAGCTGTGTGAGGGCAAGGTGAGTCTATTTTATTCTCCAGTGTGCACCTAATGCCCCAAGCATTGCCCCAAACATATTTTACTCAATCAATTTTTGTGGAATTAATGGATTAAAAATATGGTTTTATAGTTTGTCTTGTATTATAATGCAAATTATTAATTTCCTTAATGGTGGGGGATAAATCATGTCTGTATTTATATTTTTCATAATGTGTAGCACGATGTCTTCCCCAAATTCAGCACCAGCAAACGTTGGCTATAATTGGAACACAGATGCAGAACATTTTACTGAGTGAAAAATAAATGTAAACCAGGAAAAGCAGAAAAGAGAGAATGAAAGAAAGGGGAAAGAAGAGACTGAGAAGAGGGAAAACAGTAGACTAGAGAAGGGTGAAATCACTAATTATAAATATGAAGTGGTAGGAACAGGTCAACTTTCAAGTGAAAACAAAGAAGAGATTACAAAAACTATAATGGCTGCAAATAAGATGTGAACAAGAGGCATATGATTTACATTGATTTTAAGCAGGGAGGGTACAATGCATTTTTCAAGACTAGCAAGTTAAGATCTGGAGTAGATCTTCCATAGTGTGCAAAATTCTCCATCCAGCTATTGACAGGTAATAAGAAGTGCCATAACACAATGGGTTGCACAGCTCACCACAATACTGAGAATTTCCAGACACAGTCACAACACTGAAAGATTCCAAAAGCCAAGCTGGAAATGCCTGCCATCCATATTCTTTGGGCCAACCAATGAGCACTCAAATGCTCTTCCATCTGTCCTCCACCAAGGTCACTCATCAGGACTGAGTTATCCTTTTCTAGTATCCTTTAAAGACAGCCAAGCAGTCACAGGGGTGCTATTTGCAGTTTGGTGAGGAGCTGATCAAAGCTAAGGTGACTTCTGAAGCTGTCCTGCATTAAGAGGTGTCTAGATAAGACAATAGAGTAGAGGAACAAAAATACATTGTTTCAGTGGAAGCGAAAATATCATTATCTGTGTTTGTGTTAAAGTACATATGTGTCCATGTGTGCTGTGATGTCTCTAATCACAGTTGGCAAGTATTACTGTGGAATTTGCTGAGTTAAGAGAGTAGATGTCATTGGGAGGGAATGAACTCAATAAAGGATGTAATGCTTTCTTTGATACACAGAATTCAACTCATCCCAGTGAGTCTCCCCATTTACCTAGGATGTCCAAACTTGCCATGGAAGGGGCAGGAAGCAAGGAAAAAGGGAAGGAGAGAGAAAACACAGGGCAAGAGAGACACAACAATCTGAAAGAAAAATTCATTATCTATTGAGGATGGGAATGGGGGAGGTGCAGGCATGGGCAAGGCCTCAGCTGCACCCACGCTCCACTTCTTGCCCACTCACAAAGAAGGAAGCAGGAAGAAGAGCATTGGCACATCAGCCTGTCCTACCCAGGAACTCCTGCCATCTATCCCCTCCTGGCCTGTCTCTCATCTCTCAGGACCATTGCTTTCAACCAGGCTCTATTTGGAGTCAAGGTAGCCCACTCAGTCCAGCTCATTTTGTGCACAGGTCTCAATATCCTCATCTGAGAAGATCTAGCCATTGGCATGGGAAATGTGGATAGAGCAAGTAATGATGGAGTGTGAAGGGAAATGAGTAGAGAAGTGAAGTCACCTAAGAAGAGATGCCTTCCAACTGGAACCCATAAATTCGTGGTTCTCAACCAGGGACATATCTGCACCCACCACCAGGCAACATTTGGTGAGATCTGGAGACACTTTTGGTTGTCATAATTGGGGGTGGTGATACAGTTGGTTTCTAGTGAGTAGAAGCCAAGGATGTTGCTCAGTATCATATAATGCATAGACCAGCCTCCCAAAGACAAGAATTATGTGACCCAAAATGTCACTAGTGTCATGGTTGAGAAACCCTAGCCTAAAAAAAGTCACTCCTAAAGGTAAGTTTGGTGAAGCAGAAGCAGCCAGATTACATGGCCAAGAAGGACAGAGTTGGATTGAGCCATGCACAGGGCATCCCTGGACTTCAGAGGACTTCTAACTCAAAGTGAAGAACAAACAGGAACTCAGAAGCATGTAGTTGAAATATCGAGGATTTTGCAGTCAGAATCTAGAGACTGCCTCTTCCCAGATGCATGAGCTCAGGCAATTACTAACTGTCTCTCAGTCTCAATTACTACAGCTACAAGACCAACGTCCTAATATCTCCAAAGGAATCTGCAAGGGTTAAAGCAGATAGTGAACATGAAGCATTTCTCAGCAAGCACTCAACAAAGAGCACTTCCTTTCACTTCCCTGCCTCAGGAAAATTTCTGAAATGAATATCATAGGAACATCATAGTGGTAGAGGGAGGAAGGGAACCGTTCTATTCCTTTCCCATAGCCTGACAGTTTCAGGGTTTCTTGATCCTCCCTCAGTTATCTTTTTTCTTTCTCTTATACCTCCTTTTGAGAATCAAGATTTCTCATCCATCAGTGGTCACAGACTCAGGCAGGGGCTTCAGCTACAACTTTTTTTCACCTGTGACTTAAGAAGATATAGCAGGGTGAACTCATCAGGGATCTAGGCACAAAAGAGATCAAGAAGTCTCCTGGATAAGTACTCATCCTAAGAGAATGAAGGGTCAACAGCAGAAGTGTGTTTCGAAGACAATAGGTGAGCTTTCCAAGAAAGGGGTCATTCTCAGTACCGCATAGGTTCTGTATTACAACTGTTACCTTCTTCAATCATTGTGGATTCACCCTGAGTCTCTGGACAATGAAACTCTAATACATGTCCACTAAAAAACAAAATGTTTCAGCAAAATTGCCAAAGGCTACTGAACACAGAGAATAAGAGGATATGTAATTGTAGAGGAGGACCTGGCATTGGTGGAGGTACTGATGGCAGTGGTTGCTTCATTCTGATGACCATGTTGGTGACATGGTAGCCCCTATCCACATTCTTGACAAAAGCCATTGGTCTCAGCTGCAGCAGCAATGCCCTTGAGAGACATCAGCTATGGAAGTAGTTCCTTTGGGGCCACTGGGAGAAATCAAATTCCTCCCCACAGAGGCCCAGAGCAAGGGAGGAGAGATGACACGCACTTACCCAGTACCAGAGACACACTGTGAGAGTCTGGGGTGCATCCTCTCGAAACCCCCAGTGCTCTGGAGGGACACCTCAAGCAGTGGAGGCAGAGCAGCCAGAAAAACACAAATGCTTGTCACTGATATCTTTTGCTTTTAAACTATATATAAATAAAGTTTAATAATGCCCTGACTATAAAATTAACACCCATTTTAGAAAGGTGGGAAACTTCAACAACAAAAATGAAAAATGGCAATTGTCAATGATGCCACTGCTCAGAGATGAATGCTTTTGGGGTTGTAATGCATTTCCTTTGGACTTTGTCTTTGCTAGAGATATTTTCACATAGTTTGGAATATATTGGATGTCCATTTTCATGCCTGTCTTTTTTTGAGGGTTTTTTTTTCTTAATCCCTTCTCCTTTATCACCTAGCCCCCTACCCTCGTCCCCTCTGACAGCAGTCATATTTTTCTCTATCAGTCTGTTTATACTTTGTTTCTTAATTTTGTTTATTAGATTCCACATATGAGTGCCTGTCTTTTCTTTCCAGCTCACATTGAGGTAGTCCAAGAAATCAATACTGCAGGAAGACTTGCCATGACCCCTGCCCACCTGGCTCCAATGCAGTGTGGGGAGTGGTGTTACTATTCTTATAACTTAGCTGATTCCCAATCAATACTTATAGGTCAATGTATTCTCAATCCCCTGCTTCAGATTAGAAAATATATTTAAGTTCAAATTATTCCCCTGAGGGTGAAGGAAAGTGAAGCTTAAGTAGCCTGACTTGCCTTGTAGTGCACAAGGAAACAAAGGAGGGCCCAGGATTCATCCCTCACCCGTACAATCATCAAACACTGTCTCTCCTGCAATCAGACTGCCTGGAACACATACAGTGTAAATAAAGACCTAAGGAAGACATAAAAGCCTAGCTTTCTATGATATATTAGAGGAATGTAAAACATTAGACGTAAGGCCTTCGCATTGAATCTCTTACATTCCATTATTCATATCAAAAGCTCCTTTTCTAGTTCATGTCTTTTTTTTTTTTTTTGACAGGATGTTAATTCTAAGTCAAGATTGTAAAACTAAACCATTTAAAATATAAGCATGCTTATCAAAAACATCTTAGGGTTTAAAAATCATTTTTAAAATTACTTTTCAATTTGATTTTAAAAAACATGTATTAAATATCAGCCCCAAAGTCTCTAATTCCATTCATTTGTAGGTACTAAAGGCCCTCAAGAGGAGAGTCAATTCTAGCCCAATCCCAATCAATCTGGCCTCCAACCATTAATAAACATTTTCATTGAGTGCTTCCTATATGTTGGGGCATTGGGTAGAGAGCTGTTTGAAATTTGTATCTAATATGCCTAAAATCAACACACATTTCCTTCTTTACTATAGACAAAAAATATTTCACTTTCCTCTTAACTCTCTTTCATGTATAAATGTACAACTGTCCCACATAAATATACAAATACATTTTATATATACATGATGATTAAATGCCACATAAAAATGTTGGGAGGGGAAGGGAAATATTAGGGACTATGGCAACCCAGAGTGCTCATTGTCCATTTGAAGAGGACAGTCCCTATTGATCCTAGCTTAGCGATGCCTCTGGATTTGTGAGGCCAGTGTCCAGTTTTTCAAAAAAACACAAAAACATGAATTATTGATTTAAATATCCCTTTTCTAAAAATTCATATTTTTAAATACTCTGTAGGTCAAACATAAAATGATTAAACTGAGGAATGTACTGTTATACATTATTGAGAGTATGTGTACATTGTTTCAACCCGTATGGAGGGCAATTTGAAAATATCTGTCAAAATTAAAAATGTACTCTTTCTAAGTCAGATATTTCAGGCCTAAGTATTTATCCTGCAGAGATGCTCTCACATGTGCAATGATGTGTGTTCAATATTCACTGCAGCACTGCAAGAGTGCAAATCATACATGCCCACCAATGTAAAACTAAGTAAATTACAGCACACCCATACAATAGAATTCTATGTTATAATTTAAAAATTGAAGTAGCTCTATATAGAATAACTTCAGATAGAGTGCCAAGTTAAAAAAAAAAAAACAAGGTGCAGAACACTATATAAATATGCTACCATTTGTGTAAAATATATTAAAAAGGTATATATAATTGTCTATGCTTCAAGATGGCCAAGAGCCACTGAATCTCCCTCATACTTGAAAGAAAGAGAGAAAAAAGTCTATGTAACTCTGGATGCGGGGCTTTTAACCACCCTGTCATGGCTTTGACAGTTATTAGGAGCACCAGTTATCCACTACCATTATCTTCCAGACCCTGTTTCCAGATGGGCACTTCAATTTCTCAGTGGGGCTATGACCATCAGACTTTACCATTTCTCTTTCCCTAGGTGGGATTCCACCTCTAGCCTTCCCTGGACACTCCCTCCCTTGCCACTAAATATTGTCTGAAATATGGACAGCCTATCCAGAATGAGTCTTTCCTTTGCCATGCCTCTGTAGGCAACAAGGAATGAGCTATTCTCTCCCTCTTCTGAACCAAGCCCTTCCACGGCCTAATTAGAGTACCAATCCTACGTGGCAGGAGTATTGCATGGAGTACAAGAACCTCATTATTTCCATGGTCAAATAAATCTTGCAAATGCTGCATATACTTGCATATTCATAAGCATGCTAGCATAATAATGACTTTAAAGACTCTGAAGTATAGAATGATGGTTGCCCTTCTTTTTTTATTTTTATTTATTTTTTTTTAATTTTTTATTTTTGGTTTTTCAATTACAGTTGTCCCGTTTTCCCCCCACTTCTCTCCCCCACCCAGCCCACCCCCTCTCCCACAATCATATCCCTCCCCGTTGTCCGTGTCCATGAGTCATTTATACGGGTTCTTTGACTAAACCCTTCCCTTACTTATCCCCCTTCTCTCCCTTCCCCCTCCCCCCTATTGACTGCTATTCTGCTCTTTGTTCTATTTAGTTCGTTTGTTTGTGTTGTTCTTTAGTTTCCTGTATTAGGTGATATCATATGGTATTTTGCTTTCTTTGCCTGGCTTATTTCACTAAGCATAATTCTTTCTAGGTTGCCCTTCTTACAGCACAGTTGCCCAAGATTATCTATTGATTCTTCCCTGTTTTTGTTGTATGACTATGTTGTTGTTGGCAGCCGTCCGTCTCGAGAGATGATGGTGTAGCTTCTTAAGAGTCTATCTGCACCGCCGAGAATGGTTGTGCAATCTGACTCGGGAGTGACACGGTATCTGTCTCCTCCCGTGTTGAATCGACATCTTGCGATGACGCTGGAGTGTCCTCTCCAGTGAAGCTGAAGCTACAGAGCCTGGGCAGGGTGATATGGAGGGTCTGCTGTTGCCCATGCAGCAGACCCCCCCTCTCTTCGCAGCTGAAGGGTCCAAGGGAAAGACGGAGTCAATACAGCTTGGCTTCAGGTGCGCCGCAGGAGTTGCCGGTGTTGACTACAACGTCAAACCACCTTAGGGACTCCGGCTCCGGATTTTCTGTCGGGGTTTACTCCCTTAGCGTTTCCCCTGAAGAGGTATGCCGCAAGGCAGCGGAGGTTTTTTGGAGTCAGAGTTTTCCTTCTCTGATGTACCCTGACTGGAAGATCGAACCAGCGACACTTAGCTCGCAGGCCGACGCTCAATCCACTGAGCCAAACCAGCCAGGGCATTATGACTATGAACATAGTGCAAAACTAGTGTTACACTTGGGAAAATCTATTCTAACCTATGTTTATCCTTCATTTTTTCCCCAGCTTGCCCATTATAGAAGAGACTCCATTAATACCATCCTTTAAAGGGTAAAGGGCATCAACTATATGATGATAGAAGAGTTGACCTTGGGTGTTGGGTACACAATGCAAGATATAGATGAGCATAAAGCTGTATGCCTGAAACCTATGTAATGTCATCCCTAATAAATTTAATTAAAAAAAGAAGAGACTCCATAGACCTTCTCAAATAAAGTTACAAGGGTTATTACCGACCACAACCACACACACACACACACAGAAAGAGACTCAATAGAAGATGGAGAGAAACCCAATAAGGAGGAAAAAATTAAATTTCTATAATTTGATGATTATGGTCACTTCAGTCTAAGAAAATGAACCTATTGTGGAAAGTAATAAGTCAGAAACCAGGAGGCAAGCAGGCAGGAGAACAGACAGGAATGCTGAAGGTTATAGCAGGCAATGGCTCATAAATCTGGAGCTAAGAGAACATAATATGCCTGAGAGGAGGTCAAGGTCAATGGTTCCACTCTGGGAATCCCATAAGAAATCATTAAAAAGCCACTGGACTGAGATGGTTACAGACTTGTTCCCAACAGAAGCTTCAAAGATTACTACTTTGGGTTTGATTGATGGGACTCCTCAGAGGCCAACATGACTGTGTATGTTGTACATCCAAGGGGAACCATTATGATGGCAGACACTGTAGGTTTATATATTTATTGCCATAATTTTTGGCAGACTTTTTCTAGCAAAATTTTTATATTATGACAATACAGAAATAGATTATATTTCTAATGCATGCGAAGGTGACATAGGAACCAGTAGCAGCCCTTCCTCAGAGGTCTACTTAGTCGGCAGAAGGCCATGGGGTGTATGGCAGAATGCCAGCTCTTGAAATCAGGTGACCTGTATCCTACACCTGGCTCAACTGGACATTTTCTTCACCTTTCTAGGTGTGAAGTATTCATCAGCTAAATGAAATTTGGTTCTAGATAATCTTTCAGTTATTTGAATATGCAATACACTTTCTCACCTCTTATTTTTCACACATACTATTGGTACCATTTTCTGCCATTAAATACCAGAAACTAATTTTCACCTAAAATTGTAGAAAAGCTTCACACCTTTCAATTCAGAGACTACATATTTATCATGAAGCTGTCAGGATACATACACACACACATAGAGACACACACATGTATACATATGTATCAAAGACCTCTCTCAAGAGGTCATTTAGAAGAGAAAGACACGATCATTAACTTCATTTATAACAGTCGGTCTATTCTAATCTGGTTGTTCCTTTCACAAAGCAACTGTGACATTGCTGAAACCTGTAATTAAGTCCCTTGGCAGCAGGCTCTACCTCTAATATTTGCAGGGCACTGGCTTCTTACTGCCCTGCTTTCTCACCCATCTCCACATGCTGTAACTGAAAATTGTGGCTGGGATTGGTATATAATTAGAATTGTGCCTTTTTGCCAGGTGGTTTCTCCATCCTCTACTAATTAGTCTAGTTTTTCTTTTAAGGCATGTAGGAACTATCAGTTAAGTCAAATGAAAACAATAGGCCAGGTGATGTCAGCTTTTGAAACTGTTGATTACTTTCCATATTATATCATATGGTCATGAGGATTACTCTGCACTTATGGGTAAACTATTCAGCTACTCATTAGCTCAGTGCAGACACATCCAGGCTTGTCCTAGTTAACTAACCTTTTAAGCCATGTGACATAGGAAAAGCAAATCCTTCTCCAAGAAGTGTTAAACCAAATATCATACTAAGACCTTTGTTTCCTGGTGACTTTTGCAGTCATTTTTCTTACAACACAATGAATCCAACCTAAGAACTTGGAACGAAAAGCAACAAAAATAATAGTGTCCTGAGTATCTTTTAAGAAGCTAGAGTCATATTTTGCAAATATATCATTGGTCCATTTTTCAAGCATTCTAACAAGGTGATAATAGAATTAGAAACTTCCTGGTTGTGGCATAGGTTGTTCTAATATCATACTTCCAACATCCCGAGTCCATAGGTTTCCCTAGCACAAAGAAGAGTAGTTTCAGATGTCGTCTATGGGGCATTTATTATACCCTTTTCCTTCCTTTTCCTTTCAAAAACTGTAGTCCAGGGACCAGCAACAACAGCGTCACCTGGGAAATTAAGGTTAGAGAGGCAAATTCTTGGGGCTCCCTCTAGAAACTCCGGGGGTAGGAGGCAGCACTCTAAGTCTTAATGAACTGTTGGTGATTCTGCTGCATCTCCCTCAGAAGAAACTCCAAGCAGATAAGGGCAAAGCCAGTCTGTACAGATTTGGTAGCATCCTTAAAGCTCATCCTGTTATTATGAGTCTTAGATCACAGAAAGCAGAGTGTTAGGATCATTGTTAATTCTTTGAAGAAAAAGGAAGAAGAAAAAAATGTGCCAATTTCCTGGTAACTTTCCCCAATGGTTTTAACAATCTTTACCATATGCAAAGCATAATGTTCTCAAAGATTAAATACCACTCTTGGGACTTAAAGAAAAGAGGAATAGAAGACTATAGTTGGGAAAAGAAGTTTCTCTCTTTCCTGCTATGGAAGAAATATAACACTCATTAGGTCATTCCAAAATCTATTGCATTGGTTTCTTAGACAAAGAAAATTTTAAGACAGAGTAGCCAAGATTAATAAGGCCACCTTTCTGTAGTGAGTTTTCCAGCGTTGACACACAGCTTGTACCGAGATTTTTTTCCTAAAGAGATTAACCTAATTACTAAAGTTCCCTTTACGCTATAGTCACCAAGGAAGGGAAGGGGGGTTCAGGTGAGATTGCTTTGAAATCAGAGCCCCAGACTTGTGCACATTCCCGACATTTGTAGCATTCTTGAGACTGTCAGACCACCCCTCGTGACAGAGAAAAGAAGACTGACTAGAGGAGCACAACGGCAATTATTAAAGCCATTTTGAAGTGGATATCTCACAAAAACACATTTCTTTATAGCCATTAAGTGACAGTGAGGATAAGGGAGGGCATGCCAGCTAATGGAAGAGCATGAACTGAGCAAGATCCTTCCTGAACTTATCGGCAAGAGAAGGCCCTGAGGGGATGGAGATGCTTGGGCACTGAGGTCATCTGAGCTTAAGCAGCCATCCCATCACTTCCCAGTGCTGCCTAAATCCAATTGCTTATTTGGATTAGTTCTGCTACCTTAGGATAGATGCTTTAAGGAGACCAAAATAACTTAGTGTGCTAAGTGAAATTATATGACCAGGACTAGCTGGGTAATTTAATGTGGAGGCACAGATGCCTTGTTTATTAGAATTGGCCTTGGTCAAATTATTACACCCCTCACTACACCAGTGACCTCATGAGTCCAGTGGGAATATTATCACTAAATTGTTACTGGACAGTTCCTGAGAGAAATGGATGAGGAGAATTGGGTACTGTTCCATAATACAATCTTGTGTGTATTTTTAATTTTACTTTGAAGAACAAATTAGGAGTAGTCCATATTCCAAGTCCCTGTCACTGAAATTGAATGAAGAAATCACCAAGGCTGTAGGCAAGCATCACATTTTGCCTAATCCTAAATGTTAAAAGAAGACCAATCAAATATTTCTATTAACAATGGAGCTTTTCGTCATTGAGAGACACACACACACAGAGACACACACAGAGAGAGAGAATGTGTAGAAAAGAGCACTTAAAGCCAACTAAAAGGCTGTATTGTCAGCAGTGCCTAGGAGTCTGAGAAGTCTGAGATAAGCAAGAGTGACATAAACACCATTAGCATTGATTCTTTGGGAATAGCAAACCAAGTCCTCAAATGATGAAGTCACTGAGCCAGTAGAGTAGATGCCATGTTCTTGGTCGCTATCTGCCTACTAATGACATTTCTTTGGGCTGCTCTGAATGCCTCCCTAAGCCTCACCAGTCCTCCAGTCTTAGCCAACTAGGGTTGCTGTGTCATGGCCCAAGAGAAGGCCAATTAAGGTTCATTATGTCACATCAAGGGAAGAATTCCAAACATTGGACCCTCCACCTAGAATGTACCATCCTCACCCTCCCACTTGAATCCCTGACATGTTTTCAGTAAAAATAACCGTAGCTAATCATAACTACTAGGGAAGACAGAGATAATCTCAGTGAGGTCACAAGGAGCTAAAAAAAAAGTCTTTATAGAGATCAAAGAGTTATATTAAGAAGGGATCAGAAAATTCAGGAAATAATGACTCATATCCTTCTGTTCTTCTGGGCCTCAGATGGGGCTGGGATGCTAAGATACTCAGATGCTTGGATGGGGCTGTCTATTTACAGGTCAAGCCTTATATTGAATCAATTCCTAGTTCCACATATTACTGTTTCAAATAAATGAGTACTATACAGCTAAAGAAATTTCAAAACACAGAAAGTCATCATAGTGACAGACTTGTAAAAGGCAGTTACAGGAAATTGCACAAAATAAGCAGAATAAATATTACTAGAGTGAACAGGATGCTTTAGGCAACAACCACCTGACACTCCAACTTGCTTTCAAATTTTACTTTTTCTCCTCTCTCTTTTTTCCTTTTTTTGCCAGATGAATGTACTTCCAGCTGGACTCAGGAGAAGCAGTGGTGTCAAACAATGACTTGTTAAGAAATACACACCTGTCATAAATGCAAGACTCTCTCAGGGGATATATTGAATTGCATTCCCTGCTTCCTATGAAAAGGTGCAATGAAAAAATGAATTAACTATCAACTACCAGATGTTTCTAGCATCTCTATTAGTTTGGGAAAGATGAAACAATTGCTGCATTGTACAGATGTGTAACTCACATAAACATAGTGTTTAGGATGTGGGGAGAAGGCTCAACAAAATGTGTCTTGAGGATAATTGATCTTTTCTTTTTGGCAATGCTTCATAATAACAGGAAAAACTCTCCTTGAATTGACACATTTTACAACATCACAAAGAATAAATGGATATTTTTCTAAAACACAATCATATGGAAATGCAATTTTAGTTTGACTTTGCTTCATTGCATCAATTACAATTACCTCGGACTTCCTGCTGATTCTCATATATGTACATTCCATGGTTTGAAAGCTTTCTAGTTACAGAAAGTTCTAAATACTGTAAATCCCATTCTTCAAAGAACAAGAATGGATTCCAGTGAAGAGAGATGGTGTGGTCAATGGTGTGGGAAGCATGGACCTAACTGTATTTTAAAAATATGAAGTGAGAATATATAAAAATGTTTGGATTAATTTTGACTTCACAATCAAATGCTCAATGTTCAAATATGGAGCAGTCATCAACATGTGTCACTCAAGAAAGGGGACAGGGCTATCTCATGGCAACAGTTTCAATCTCTGCCTCTGGCCCCACACTATTATATCTCTAAAGTGACTGGGAGACCCCTGCAATCTCAGTTCCAGAGGAGAACCATGGAATGGAACGCAGGGGTGGGCAACACTTTGTGTCCTGTAGTACAGGGCTCACAAACAGGCTTTACTTAGATTTGACTCACATGTCAAATCTGATGGATTTTTCCTAGTGGCTGCCCAGCCCCTTGCTGAAGGATTCTGAGATGGTATCTGCGTTTAGGCAGAAAGAAGATTGGAGTCTACTAGCAACTTGCCAGTACTCCAAAAGGAGAAAGTGTCAGTTTATGTGCAGGCGTTTTCCAGCTTGGAGCCTGGTAGCAGTTAAGAGAGTGAAATTTGTGATCAACCAGACCTTAGCTCAAAACAGATCCACTACTTACAAGCTCAGACATGCTGGAAAATTGATTTAACCTCTCTAAGATTGTTTTCTCTTCTCTCAAGTAGGAACGATAATAAAAATTACCCCAAAGGGCTATTGTAAAAATTAAATGAGATAATGTATATATAGTTTCTACTATTTCATGCTATAGAGTAAAAGCTATAACAATGACAACTGTGGCCTTGACAGTAATAGTATTCTTTTAATAGTAGTAATAACAGTAGTAGTATAAGCATCAGCAATTACACGGTAGTGACAGCAGTAACATTAGTAGTAGTTTAAGAACCTAGACCTAAAAACTTTCTGGTATGGATTAGAGATGCAAACTAATATGAGAGAGAGAGAGAAAGAAAGATTGAGGTGCTCGGACTAGCCAAGTAAACAGGAACCAGAAACCATCATGGCTCCAAGGTAATCGATTAAAGTGGCCCTCTCAAGTCCCCGTGAGCTTTACCCTTCTCTGTGAGTACTCACAGTAGTGTGGTATGCGCCATTATCTGTTGGACTAAGTCTGTGTTGATATTCCTGAGGTAAAGGGTGTGGTTTGAACTCTTTGAGTAAACTGAGTTTCAAGCAAGAAAGAAATGATGCAGGTGGTCAGGTGCTACTGAAAATCTTTAAAAGGTAGAGAAAACAAAAAAGGAGGAAAAGTCACCATCCTTTGAGCTGATACTTCATTCTACTGGTACCAGCTCTTGTGACTCCACTTTTTGAGAGGCACCGAAAGATAAGTTCTCAGGTAACTTGGAGAGTTGAGAGCAGGTATGGATGAGTAAAAAGAAGGGAATTGGTGAACAGTTGACTGCTGGATACTGAAACCACTAGCTGTAGCAGAGTGGATTTGAGAGGATCAAAGGTTATTGGTATTTTACAAAGGCTGTATGCTTCAGTTGATAATGGCTACCTTCAAGAGTGAAAAAAAGAACAATTTCAGAAGGAAGAACTTTAAAGAGAACTGTTGGCAAAATGAGAAAGAGGTAACAGCTATAGATCAAAGGATTTTATTCCAGGAATAAGCCTTTGAGATCATTTAATCTAATCCCATAATTTATAGAAGAAGAAATACATGCCTTATGGATAATAGACCTGTGGAAATGACATATTTAAACAAGAAGTATTGTACTAGAAAAAAGAGAGAACCCAGAAATGGACCACTAGACTTAGGAGTCCCCTAGGTACATACAGTAAATGAAATCATATATGATGATGCCCTAGCAGAGGGAAGAGATGCATTCCAGATTCCAAGTAAAGCATGTAGAGAGTGACATGCCCATAGTAAATGGCCAAATGGACACCACCCAAACATAGATAACTATATGGCTCAAACTATGTGAATACAGGGAGTTGGACATTTATATTTCACATTTTTTGGCATATTAACTGAACTTTAATTATTATTTTTTTACTCTTGCGATGAATCTTTCTGCTTCTCAAACTTGTTAAGCAAATGAAGGCAGGTTCAAAATCTACACAGTGTGATATTATTTGGCTAAAAACTACAGACATACACAGAAAAAGGAATATAAGGAAGATTTAAAAGTTCTGTTGGTAAGCATTAAAATCCATTCACAACAACATGGATGGAACCAGAGAGAATTATGCTTAGTGAAATAAACCAGGCAAAGGAAGCAAAATACCATATGATATCACCTAATACAGGAGACTAAAGAACAACATAAACAAACGAACTAAATAGGACAAAGAGCAGAATAGCAGTCAATAGGGGGGAGGGGGGAGTGAGAGAATGGGGATAAGTAAGGGAAGGGTTTAGTCAAGGAACGTGTATAAATGACTCATGAACATGGACAACGGGGAGGGATATGATTGTGGGAGAAGGGGTGGGCTGGGTGGTGGGGAGCAATGGGGGAAAAATGGGACAACTGTAATTGAAAAACCAAAAAATAAAATTAAAATAATAATAATAATAATAATAAAGCACTTAGTCAAATACTTATGATTATATTACAGAAGGCAAAAATAATTCATCATTCTTGAAAGCAAAGGTATATGAGTTAAAAATTATTTCAACATTAAATAATATGGTTCTACAATCTCAAAAAATTCCAACAAAAATCATGAAATGCATGTACAAGGGGAGGGAGAACTAGAAGCAAGTTAATGACCTCGTCTTATGTGGGATTCAAAGAGCTGTATTTCTTTTGTGCAACTAACAGAGATGCATAGGCTGTGTTTTTTAATTTAATGGTAATCATTATAATGAAAATACATTCAGAGTTTCTAAAGGAAAACAGCCCAGAATCAGCTAACAATAAATAGTATGAACACTTACTCTGCACCAGGCACATGCAAGATATTTATTTATATAGCGCTCTTAATAATCCTGTGAAATGGGCACTATTTTAATTCTCATTTTACAAGTTTTACAAATAAGGACATTTTAGTACAAAGAATTTAAGGGCTATCAAGTCTTGAAATGCTGAAAGGCGATCCAAGCTTAGGCAGGCACATGCTTGAACTAATGGTCCTAATCAACATTCTGCACATGTGCCAAAAGATAAAAACCAATAGGGACAACAGAAAATATTTCTAAAACAACATAACTCAGGATGTTAGAAGATTGAACATATTAGTATAAAAATAAACATAAATTTGTTAACCTAATTTTTAAAATAGTTAAGCAACAGAACTATCATTTACTAGAGATTGCATAGAACTAAAATGATGTAGAAATATTAAAATAAAAGAATGCACAGATACTTTATGAAGCAATTTAAAAAAATAGAAAATATTACATTGAGATTGTAATAAAATAACATAGCACCACTACACTGACCTAAAGTATAATCCTCAATAAAATATAGCAGTCTAGATCAGGGCTGTGTAGTAGAACTTTCTATGACAATGGAAACATTCTATACTTGTGCTGTCCAATATGGTAGCTACTAGCCACACGTGGATGTTGAGCTCTTGAAATACAGCCTGAGTGTTCCCATTACCATTGAGGATGCTTTCTGTGCTGCTGTGCAGGAAGTGGCAGGCTCCCACCAAAGAACATAGGTACACATTACAGGCTGAGCAGCGCCATGGGCTCAAAACGACTCTCTGCAGAATGGTGGGCTGAAAGGAGATGTGTACCCTCTAGTCCAGTCCCTTGCTTCACTTTCCCTTATAAAAGTCCATTCTTTAAAGATCCCCATATGCCAGAGTGGATTTTGTTCCACCTAGAGAGGTATAATTGATAATGACCCAGAAGAAATTGACCTGGCATTTTTAAGGCTAACATTAAATTAGCTAAATGAAATAATTGCAACAAGCAGAGAAAATACGGGGAATTAAAGACAAACATAAAAGTGAGAAAGAATTGGTAAATAGAAAAATGAAAAAGTAATAAATAATCACAAAAATATAAACAAATTAAATCTACTTCTGAAAGGATATTCTCCAATTGAATAATATAATAAAATTAGTTTTGTGATGTTTATGAGAGACATAACCCAAAGATAAGCCAGGGACTTGGAGAAATGCATTGCAAATCATGTATCTGATAAATGACTTGTATCTACAATATATAAAGAACTTCCAAAAGCTAACAATAAGAAAACAAACAGCCCAACATGCAAAAGATTTGGACACTTAAGGGGTGGTGTCAAATGAGAAAAAGATGGTCCGTTCAACAAATAGTGTGGGAATAATTGGACATTCATATAAAAAGAATAAACCTATTACCTTTATGATAAAAAATTAAATCCGAAAGGATTATAGGCCCATATGTCAAAATAAAAAGTATAAAATTTCTAGAAGAAAACATAGTTAAAAATTCTTAGCATGAATCATTAAAACTTGAGAAATTTGACATTATCATAATTAAAAGTCTGCTTTTCAGATGATACTGTTAAGAAAGTGAAAATATAAGCTGTAATTTGGGAGAAAGTATTTACAAAATATACAACTAATAGAAGACTTGTACCCAGAATATACAAAGAAGTCTGAAAGTCACAATTAAAAAACAAACAACCCAAATACAAAAACAGGCAGAATATTGAAACAGACATTTCACTGATTAACACGTTGCATACTGGGGAATTAATGCTTTTTAGAAATGACAAGAATTCTCACCACCCATACGAAATGTGTTAAAAGCAAAATCATCAAAAGAAGATTAGCACCATTAAGCATTAGGGAAATGCAAAATAAAACCTCAGTGAGATCCCGCTGGAAAGAAGACTGACAATACCAAGCACTAAGAGATTTGAAGCAATGGAAGAATCTCATCAATTTCTGGTAGAAATGCAAAATAATACAGCCATTTGGAAACAGTTGGTCAATTTCTTAAAAATCTATATAACTGTATATGCTTATCAAATGTCCTAGTGATCCCACTCACAGGTATCTACCCTAGAAAGATAAAAATTTATGTCCATAGAAAGACATGGATGGAAATAAAAAAAAAAAGATTTGGACACCTCAAAAGTAAAATATAAACTATACATATAGCAAGCACACATACAAAAAGATGCTCAACATCATTCTTTGTTAAGGAAATACAGATTAAAATCAAGAAATACAATGACACACCCAATAAAATGACTAAAAATTTAAAACTTAAGCATGCCAGGTGTTGGCAAGGATGCAGAGAAACTGGAACTGATACAGACTGCTGGTGGGAGTGTAAAATGTCGTGACCCCTTTGGAAAACACTTTGGCAGTTCCTCAAGAAGTTAATTATATACCTTCTATATACTCCAGCCATTCCAAAAGAAAAGGAAATATATATTCATAACAAAGTGTTGCACGGAAATTATCACACCACTTTGTAATAGTTCAAACAAGAATCATCCAAAATGTTCACCAATGGGTGAATAAACGAATTGTAGTATATCCATATAATGGAACACTATTCAGCAATAAAAAGGAATGAACTACTTATACATGTAACAATATAAAGGAGCCAAAAATAATTATGCTGAAAAATGACAGAATAGAAAAGAGTACATACTGTGTAATTCAATTTATAGAAAACTCTATAAAATTCAAACTCATCTATGACAAAGCAGATCAGTGGTTGCTTGGGGGTAGGGGTCAGAGAGGGGCTGGAGGGAAGGGTTAATAAGAGACACAAAGTGACTTTTGGGGATGATGGATATGTTCATTAGCTTGAGTTTAACTGTGGCTTCACAGGTGCATACATGTGTCAAAACTTATCAAATTGTACACTTTAAATATGTGTAGTTCATTGTATGTCAACTATACATCAATAAAACTGTTAAGAAGTATATACTGATATAGAGAAAGAAGTACAAGAATAAAAAAATATTTAAGAGGCATGTTCCAAAAGAAAGTAGGTACACATTAAACACAATAGCTGAGCACAAAAGAGGTTTTACATTAAAAAGGATATTCATAAAAAGATAAGTGAAAAAATCCACCAAGATCCTGAACATGTGCATCACAGTATATAAAACAAAAAGTAAAAGTTATTTAAGGAGAAGTTGTAAAAATGATACTCATAGTAGTAGACTGTAAAATAAATATCTCAGAAACCAAGTACACAGCAAGGAAATAAAAGATTTAAATGACACAATTAAGCCTAAGTTGAATTTGAAAATTCCCTGCACCCCATATCAGAATTGAGATTCTTTTCAAATATTCACAGGACATTTATAAAAATGACCATGTCATAGTTCAGAAAGAAAATCTCAACACCAAGGAATTACTATCATACAGCGCATGTGTTCTAATCCTAATTCTGTAAGATACTGTTAGAAATCTATCTTTAAATGACAGGAAAATAGAATAGGAATCTAAAAAAAATCAATATCTAATTTCTGGTCACAGATATCAGCCTGGATATACACATTTAGTTTAAAACCCTCCCCAAATTCCACTAAAATTACAGGGTTATAAAAGGGCCAAACTCACAGGAATAAAAACATAGGGAAAAGAGGCCATAGCCACAATTTTGGAAGCTGAAATACAAATGAAATTTACAATGGCAATGAGAAACATCCAAAGACAGCCAATTCATACCACTGGATCCTGGAATCACTCAGGAATTTGAGCCACCGATTACCTTTAAAATTAGCTTACAGGCAATGCAGAAAATTGTACAGTTAGTTCATTTTTAAAAAGCAGTTAAAGAAATGCATATTATCCCTAGCCCAAGTAATATGGAAACTACTCTCATTTCAGTAAAAGATTGCAGATACATTCTCAGGAGGTGGTGGGTCGAAGGTGCTCTGGGGTCGGAGATGACCAGAGAAAAGGGTGCTATAGTGTAGATATGGCAATTAAGTAAAATTCTACTCACTGATGAGTGAGACAGCACTGAGAAGTTATCAGCCAGCATTAAACCCCCCAGGAAGGAGATGGAGCCTTTGGGAAATTCAACTCAGAGTAAAGACTCACAGATCCTGACATTCAGGGGCCCTCACAAAACAACTCATCCCAATAATCCTACATTGAAGCCCACCACTCTAAAAGGCTCTGCTCTCCCAACACCTGCACAGGAATCCAGAGCTACCAATGAGCTCCTTTTATTTTTATTTATTTATTTATTTTTAGTTTTGGTTTTTCAATTACAGTTGTCCATTTTCCCCCCATTTCTCTCCCCCACCCAACCCACCCCCTCTCCCACAATCATATCCCTCCCCGTTGTCCATGTCCATGAGTCATTCATACAGGCTCTTTAATTAAACCCTTCCCTTACTTATCCCCCTTCTCTCCCTCTCCCCTCCCCCCTACTGACTGCTATTCTGCTCTTTGTTCTATTTAGTTCGTTTGTTTGTGTTGTTCTTTAGTTTCCTGTATTAGGTGATATCATATGGTATTTTTCTTTCTTCGCCTGGCTTATTTCACTAAGCATAATTCTCTCTAGTTCCATCCACGTTGTTGCAAATGGCAGGAGTTCCTTCCTTCTTTCTGCTACATAGTATTCCATTATGTGAGCTAGAAGCCAAGGATCTCTAGACCTTCCAGCAAGCATGAAAGACAGAGAGCAACACAAACAAACGAACTAAATAGAACAAAGAGTAGAATAGTAGTCAGTAGGGGGGAGGGGGGAGGGATAGAAGGGGGATAAGTAAGGGAAGGGTCTAGTCAAGGAACGTATACGAATGACTCATGGACACGGACAACGGGGAGGGATATGATTGCGGGAGAAGGGGTGGGCTGGGTGGGGGGATAATGGGGGGAAATGGGACAACTGTAATTAAAAAACCAAAAAATAAAATTAAAAAAAAAAAAAGCATGAAAGACAGAGATCAATATCAAAGAGGAACCTAAGAAAACAGAGGTAATCAGGGAGAAGGACACTTTTTAAAAATGTATTTATTGTTTTTCTATTACAGTCATCCCACTTCTTCCCCCATTGCTCCCCTCCACGCTGACCACCCCTTCTACCACACTCAAGAAGGACACTTTAAAAAAGCTAGAATATCATCCAAGAGATAAGAAAAAATATGGCATTCAGGAAAGAAAGACAATGTGATATTTTCAAAAGTAAGAAGGAAATACCAGACTATAGTTAAGTTTAAAAAATAGAAATTAAAACTTATGAGGATTAAAAGTTCAAGTTGATTATATTACCCAAAAAACTGAAACACAGAATTGGAAAAACTAGAAAGATTAAAACACTAAAGGATAAGTTTACGAGGTATGAACTCCAAATTATTAAAAATTTCAGAAAGAGAGAGTAGAGAATACTGTAGGGAGAAAAGTATGTAGAAATAATGCAAAAATAAATTTTCTGTAATTTAAGTTTCCAGATTGAAAATTCCTGTCAGGTGCCCAACACAGTGGAGTCCTTCAGTCAGGCTGAGTACTCGTCTGTTTTATTATATAACTATAAAGTAACATACAATTGACTAATTAGTTCTATCTTCGTGAAAAAGACAGATACAGTACAGTTGTCATGGTTCTACTAAGAGTCTATACATAGAAAAAGCAGCCCAGGGCATCTCTGTATGTGTAATGACAGGATCAGTTTCCCTATGTTACTATGGGGAAATGTTTCTAGAAATGTTCTACTACTAAAAAACAAAGTCACAAGAGTCAAAGGGTGGAAGTGACCCAAGTGTCCAATGACAAATGAATGGATAATCAAAATGTGGAGTATTACTCAGGCTTAAAAGGGAAGGAAATTCTGATATATACTACAACATGGATGTACCTTGAAGACCTGATGTGGAGTGAAATAAGCCCGTCACAAAAGGACAGACACTGTATGATTCCAGTCATATGAAGTACTTAGAGTAGTCAAATTCATAGAGACAGAAACCAGAATGGTGCTTGCCAGGGCCTAGAGGAAAAGGGGACATGAGGAGCTGGTGTTTAATGGGGACAGTTTCAGTTTGGGAAGATGAAAAAAGTTCTGGAGATGATGGTGGTGTTGGTGGCACAACAATGTGAATGCACTTAATACCACTGAACTGTATGCTTAAAATGATTTAGATGGTATATTTTGCCATGGATATTTTACTACAACTACAGTTTTTTTAAAAATAAGATATTAGGGAGTATTGAGAAGTTAAACATTTAAAATTTTATCTTTTTTTAAAAAGAAAAAACAACTTCCATTTAGCTTTCTTACATGTATATGTATGGATGTATACAGAGGTGGGCAAAAGTAGGTTTACAGTTGCTTGTATGGAAACACACTTGTCGATTATGATTATTACAATAGCTTTATTAACTCAAAACAATGTCACTGTAGCACAGGGCATTTACTTTTGTCCATCACTGTATGCATTCATATAAACATAGATGTGTGTATAGCACCTGTCATTCAATATTTAACTTTGTGTCTATATTTCATACTATCTCAAGCACATAGGTCTTCATGAATATAATCAAATGAGTTACATACAGTAACTCAGACTATAATTTTACTAAAAATGGCTTTGAGTTCATAGTGGTCATAATTATACCTAACAGCATCATTTACCTTACATTTATATGGCCAAACATGAAGAATTAATGTACAGAAATTTAAAAAAATAAAGGAACATAGCAGATGGTCACAGGAGCTTTGCATTCTTTAAATAGAATTTTAAATTTATAATAGCACATGTTCAGAATTACAGAGCAATGAGAAAGTGTGCCTCCTTTAGCTTTCTGCAGAGGGATGTACTTTTTTATCTTTCTCCTCTCCTCCATTATCTTCTTACCAGGTTGGAAACAAACTTAACAAAGTTATCTTCTACTCTATCTCAGCCTTAAAACAAGGTCAGTCTTACACCAGCACTGAGTGAGTAGGCATCTATTTATGGTGTCTAAGTGAGGAGAATTTATGGGGTCCCTGATAACTTAAGCTGGTCTTAACTATCTCTTCTCTTAAGTAATCAAAGTTCTTAATTTCTTTTCTGCTTTTCCTTTAGTGGAAAAGGACACAATTGAAATTTGTATGTTTTAGATTCAAATAATGTTTTAATGTACTCACTGAAAAAACATTTTAAAAGTAAAGGAGAGAAAGTTTAAAAACTATAGTCTCACATACCATATAATCAATCCCATTTATGTGCACTTCTAGAAAAAGCAACATTTTAATGACAGAAAGATTAGGTGTCTGGAGCCAGGGGTGGGGAGAGGGGATTCACATGAAAGGTCATTTGGAAACTTCCTGACTGGGGTGGTGATAAAACCAACTGCATAGGATACCACAATTCACCATACTCTATACTAAAATAGGGTGGATTTTCATCATGTATAAATAATACCTTAATTTTTAAAAAGTGTTTTGTTAGAAATGAAAGAAAATCAACCCGTCTGTAGCTCACTAGTCAAATACAACCACTACTGTGTTTCCCACAGTGTTCACCATAGATTTTTTCCTTCATTTGGAAACACAAATGAGATCCTATATCTTTTTTGTAGCTTGTTTTTGTACCAATTTAATATAAGCATTTTCTATATTGTATGTTCTTCGAAATCACCATTTTCATTAGCTACCTAATAGTCAATCAAGCGACAGAAATGACTTTTTATTTAAACCATTTAATCACATGTCTGTTGTTAGATATATTGATTGTCACCAATTATTTACTTATGCAAACATTACCAAGAAGAAATTTTTCTGAAGTTCTTTATTTCTTTAAAATTTAGAAATATTTTTAGGCTATATGTCTTAAGTATAATGTTAAGCCAAATTGTATAAATATTATTAAGGCTCTTGCCAAAATCTAGATTCTTGTCAAAAGAGCCACACAAATTGACACTGCCTCCAGCAATGTTTAATGCCCCTTTCACTCTTCCAGCATTGGATACTATCATTTTTTAAACCTTAAAAGACGTCATAATGCCCACTTCCCAAAGCCTTTCAGCCATAATTAACTCCTCTAATTTTTTGTTAAGATTCTCAAGCCTTTTTTCTTTTTGTTCCTGTCTTCATTCACCACTTTTTCTTCCTTCTCCCTTTCAGTCATGCACACTGTCCCCTCCATTGCTCACCTGACTACTGTCTACTGCAACTGATGGCTTCCATCTTTATGGAGTGGAACACTCATTATAATGTAAATTTGGAAATGAAGGTTTCACCTAGGCCAAAGCAGAATTTAAGACATGCAGACAATGGCTGTTCCCTGGACCACAGAAGACAGTCACAAAAATCCAATGCGGTTTTTTTTTTTTTTTTTTACCTATAAAAATAGATTTTATCCAATGCGTTTTACAGACTGGAGTGTCAGAGGCAAGAGACTGCAGACTGTCTTAGGAATAAGGAGTCTAAGAAAGCAGAGTCAGAGTCGGGCTTGACGGTCATCCTTTCCTTTCTCAAACTCTTTCTTTAAAAAGTCAAAATCTGAGGACAGAAAAGTCACTGGGCCCTGCTGAGAAACAGGCACATAATTATCAGCTAAAGGAACAAGTAAGTTCATAAACTGCCCTTCCTAATTTAGACTCCAGGATCAGTCAATTCTTTGGGTCCCCTAGAAACCTTCCATTTGTCCACTATGCCCGCTTTTGTCAGCCTTCACCCATAGCAGTCCTTTATTTTCCCAAGAAGGGCTGCTACAGAAGTACATTAAATGTCATTGGTTACCACTATAAACCTATATGCAATCCAGTGTAATCTTGCTTGGGATTCATTGTACAAATCACCAGGGGAATTGCCGGGTAAATATAGGATGAAAGAGCATGGGATGTAATTGGTAGTGACTTCTCATACCAGCAAATGTGGTCGGTGTCCCATTCCTCTTTGGATGTAGAACGAGACGGAAGAGTGTAGAGATGAGTCCACGTAGGATGGGACAAAACGGTAACAACACATTAAAGGAATGGAACATGCTTTCATCCTCCTAGAATTCTCCAAGATGAAGAAATATTATGTGCCAGGTAGGAGAGTGGGAAACTGAATATTCAGAACTCACAGATGAGGACTCAATGTACTCAAGAGCGACAGATCAAGAAGTAGGGACTAAGCTGACTTTGGTCTTTTGAGGCTATTTTATTGTCAATGCTGAAAGCCACCTGAAGGATTGTGATTAATATTTCCTGGTGAGAAAAATATAACTGTTAACTTTTATCAGTTCTGGAAAGAAACGTTTCCATACATGTGCTAAATGTTTCAAATTATGTGAACATGTACACTTGAATGTTCTTATTTGGATCACCTCAGTCTGATTTCTGCATGCTCTGGACTCCTAATCTCATGGGCATACTCCTTGAGCATCATGGGTATTCTTGATCCTTCTTTGCAATATTTTTTTCTCCCTATTTAAAATGTAGCCAATGTCTCGCATATGGTAAGAACTTAATAAAATTAGCAAAAATTAAAGACATCCTAATTTAAATGTTCTTCATCTGCAAATATTTTAGTGATATACCCTTAGCTTAATTCTCTTTTGCTCAATACCCTAATTCAAGGAAAGATTTTAAACTCTGATGCAATAATATAACATTGTAATGCACAAAGTATCTAACCAATACTAAAAGCCTTTTAAATAGTCTGGTTTTCTAATATGCCCAAGGGAAATTGGAACTCTAGCATAAGTATTCCCAAGACTTAGAAAAAACACAAGCAAATGTGAATTCAGAATCCCATGATATTATTTAAAAAGATGTGACTTTGAAATGGAAACAGGGTAGTAGGGAAGAATGCAGAGGGGACCTCAACTGTGGAAGTCATTTAAAATGATTTCTGTTTGTTTTGTTAATATCTATGGGATTTGCATCAATGTTCCTTTGCCTTTACTTTGACGTCAGAAAGTGGTCTCCATGGACCTGCTGACAGCTTCATGAGCTGACTGTGACAACAGTCTATGTCCAATGAGAAGGAAGAGGCAAATAGGGAATATGTATTTTTTATAAGTGAATGTAAATAAAACAGTGCATAAGCAAGTTCCCTTTCTATCTTTGAAATATATATGTTTCAATTTTTGAAAAAAAGGATGTGGTCATTTGCAGCCAGTTCGAGGTGTTTAAGGTTAATCTTTGATAGTCACTTAGTCGAAATTAATTGTTATGAATCAGTTCCGTAAGTAAGAGAATTCACTTAGTGCCTGACTAGTGGCTCTCCACCCTGGTCCCCCAGGTTATGCATTACCACGGCCTTGCAGTCATGTAGAGCAGACAATGCTCTCATCCCCAAAAAGATACATCCTTGGGGCACTCTGATCACTGAGAATTAAAAGTAGAAAAACAAAGTCAATTTTAATGTTCAAATCCACTCTTCTCTCCACATTTTTAAAGATGAAAAAAATTATGAGAGACCTGACACTGAGCCTAAATCATTTGTTCCCACTCACATAATGAATCTTTTTAAATTTGATAGGAAAATTAGAAGAACTTCCCTGCACTGAATGGATTCACTGCATTCCTGAATTTTCTGTTAAAGAACAGAAAGAACCCAGTTTAAATTCCTACAATAGAATGTTTATTACCTCCAGTAGCATACAAGGCCACTTTAAACATATTGAGAGTACTTTGGTACAATATAGATAACTTACTTTCCAAGACTGACAGCCCAGGTTTAATTTCATGGTAGATTTGGCAAGCAAGGAAGAATGGACCAGTATTCATCTGTGGTCTCTATACAGTTCTTGGCTTAATTTCACCAATGCACAGGGCAAACTATAAGGGACCATTAATTAATGTCCAAAAGACCAGGTGGAAAATGGATGTTTATTCAGTGAACTATTATTTTCTCAGTCTGTTTCCACAATGTGTGAATAAGGATTTTCTCCATCAACTGAAGAAAAGAGAACATTTAAAAATGTCCATACTTCCAAAATATTAGGCTGAGATTCAAACACTTCTCCTAATAAAATTTGACAGTGTTTATACATGTTTTAAATCTAATCATTTACATACTCCTTTTTCTTCTAAAATGATTAATCTGTTAATGCATGTGGCTTTGGCAAATAGCAGAATTGTGTTTTTACAGCTCTGGTCACACCAACTATACATAGTTATGACTTCTCTTTTTTCCCCACAGTATTTCAGTATTAGATTTCCTCACCTTTTCATCCATCACCCCTTCTTTGCTCTATTGTCCTTCTTATTTCTCTTTCTTTACTTTCCCTTCTTCTTTCCTTCTCATGTACAGTAGTAATATAAAATTGTGATATATTTTCATTTATAAAATATTTTATACCTTAAATAAAATAGAAATAATCATACCAACCTCATTGGGTTCTTGTGAGGATTAAATTACATATTTAAAATACTTAGACCAATGCTGGGTACATAGGAAAAGTTGTGTAAGTATAATTTAGCAAAAATGACCTTAATTTTGGGAGCTACTAAATAAAATGTATAATTGTTGTTCTTAATTTAAAAGCAGGTGAGTTGGTTACAGTGTTGTCCTGATATTCCAAAGTTGTGGGTTTGATCCCTGGTCAAGGTACATATAAGAATCAGCTAATATAAAAAAAAAAAGAAGAAGAAATGAAAAGAGGAATTGAAAAGAAATTACTTCTAGATTTATACTGCAAAGCAGACAGTTAATTAAAAATACCAACAAACTCACCAATAAAAGAAAATTTAAAATGAAATAAAAAATTAAAAGAGAAAAAAAAATCAGCTAATAAAGGCATACATAAGTGGAACAACAAACCGATATCTCTCTGTATCTGTCTCTCCCTCTCTGTCTTTCTGTCCCCCTTCCAACCTCCCTTCCTCTCTCTCTCTCTCTCCCTAAAAATCAATAAATTTTTAAAAATTTAAGGCAGATGAGAAAAATGTCTTGCATTTCTTTTATAAAAGCAATCTGTGTTACTTCCTTTTTTATTTTTCAGTCTCCTCTCTCACTTTTAGGAATTCTGAGCATCCCCAACATTTTATAGCAGTGGTTGTGCTACTGTGCATGACAACAAAAGTTCTAGGCTTCACCTCAGAAAACTAAACATATACACAATGCTTTGCACACTATTCCAAAGCTCTCATCGACATATTTATTTCATCTATCGGCCACTTAGTTGTCCAAAACCTTATTTGAGAACCTCTGCTGCATAGAGAATAAAATTTTCCTACCCTGGCTAGTACCAGATTACACAAATGGAAAATAAAGCATGTGCTTATAACAATAACAAAGTAGGAGAGATTGGAGAAAGGGCAGAAAGCTTTGAAAATATTTGGTTAGTAACATTTCCATAATAACTAAACTCAAGAGTTACCTTGAGAAAACTGTAAAATATCAGGGGATGTTTTTGCACTACTTTAGGGGTTGGCATTATTTTATTTTGCATTACATTGGAGGAGATTGTTACATGTTAGGACCATGATCCATCTGTGCCCCGTTTCACAAATGAAAACAGTTTGGCCAAGTGGAGAAAGCAGACATTCTCAAGTTCGTCTTCTAGTTTTTTTTCCTTTCATGTCCTTGGTTTGAATGTGATATTACACTTCTCAGAAACTTGCTTCCTTGGTTCTAAGAACATAATATCACCTAACTGTCAGGTTCATTGGAGACAAAATAAGATTGGTATATTAAGGTTCATAATGCTTGCAGGCTTCTTTCCCTCTTTTTTTTTAACACTTTGCTGAATGAACAGATGAGGGTGAAGCCTGCTACCCTCATTGTTTTAGGAGCAACTTCAGAGACTGTCACACCATGGTTTCCATATGTTACTGGTCCCATATTAATGGCAGGTACTGTTTTATTTTGTTTTGTCTGGAAAGTTTGAATTTAGAAACATTACTGAGGTGTAGTGTTGCTATTCTGAGTATAGGACATCCTTAAAAAGCAGAGGCAAACTGTCCTTATGCTACCTTTCTTTAACTTTACAAAGGAAGGTATAGAGAAAAACAATGGGAAGGGGACAAGAGTGAAATGACAAAAATGGCTGTAATATACCTGTATTCCTTTACATATTTTATAAAAGATTAGTAGAATTGGTATTAATCCTCTAATACTATAAAATTTCCATTTTAAAGACAAATTCTTAATTTTTTACCCTTATTCATGTCTTTCTACTTACTTCACAATTAAATAGGTGAAGAAACAAAATATCACATCTGGCAGTGATTTTTCATGGCAACATTCTGTTTGTGGTATAAACTTCTCATACTACTTGATTAAGAATTCCACACAAATTGCATATGCTTATGCTGTCTACAGTAATTAATCTACTGCAAACAAGGCAACTTTTCTTATCTTATGAAAGAATTTCCACTGGGAGGAGATATTAATATTTGCTTAATTCTTTCCCATCCACGCCTTATACCAAAAATGTACTTTTTTTCCTGTACTCTTAAATATTTGTACAAAATTCATTGATCAAATGTCTACTCATAAAATCTAAATATTGAGATGGATACCCCTGAGAACAATTATCCAAATAATTTTTGAACTCCATTCTACTGGGTATTGGACAATTGTCCAATGTTAGGCAGACGTCTGAGGAGCATCTGATTCTCCCCCTGGAGGGCAGAGGCACATGTGCAGAGGTTGAACAACACATATAGGCTGGCTTCTTAGCAGCTCATCCCCCAAATTAAGTGAAAGAATTTTTTTCTTCCATTTCCCTTTCTAACCTTGATGGTTATGGCACTTCTCTTTCCCTATTTCCCCATCCTTTCTTTGACAAAACCAATGACACCTGCTTTTAAAAATTTCCCTATCTCAAGCATCCTAAAAGAAACACGTAAGTTCTGCCCTTTATTTTGTTTCCCTTCTTCTTTTTTTCTTCTGGTGGTGGGAGAATAGTTAATAAATGATTTTAATTTGAGACAGTGAGTTTATGCACATGAAATGCCAAGTAGTCACACCTACAAATGCTTATTGGGCATCTACTCTATGCATCAATAGTAGGCACTGCGAATATAAACATGGTTTAGATATAACTGGTGCCCTTTACACATGAACTGTCTCTTGCAAGAAACAAAAGCTTAAGTAAGTTATTATAAAATGGATACACACTCTGGTCAGGTATGTGTCCAGAGTTTACTGGCATAGAGGATGACATGAAAGAAAGGGTACCAGAGATATAACATCACAAAGGAACGATGCGGAAACGAATCTTAAAAAGTGAAGGGTTCCATAATGGCAGACCAGATGACTGGGACCACCCATCCCCCTAAGGAAAGCTGGTTTAAAAATAGCTGATTAAAGGCATTAAACAGCTAACAAGGGAGTAAACCATTTTAAGCTCAAGGAACTGGAAACAGACAGAACCTCAAAGAGGTAAGCCTGCCATGTAGGTGCTCCTTCTTCTTTAGGGACATCTGTCCAGTCCAAAAGAAGGCAGTAGAGAGACTGAGAAGTTGAACAGAACTTCTGACAGTCTCTCAAGTCTAGAGGAACAAAATTGGAAGTCCAAGATGACCAGAGTGAGTGGGAACCTGTTAACCATGCCAGATTGTGAAATAGGTCCTGGAGGAGCTACAGCGTAAGTCACAGTAAACTGGGAAAACACCATTGCCCAGATACATAGTGGTTGGCAATAAATCATTGTTGAATGACAAATTAAATTATTAGATCTGGGTACCAAAGTGGCGATGGCCCTTCTTTTGCCAGTAGCCCCATCAGAGAGCATATAGCGACTGGATGGCCACTTGGTAGAGACAAAGGCAGGCCCAAGTCCCAAAAGAATGTGAATCCACAAAGTTAGAGTTCTGAAGTAAGTTAATTTATGCAAAAAAGGAAGAGGGTAGAAGGTACCTGCAGCTGGGACCACTATCTCTAGCCATCTCTGTCCCACTTGGAAAAGTTTAAAGAGAGAGTGGGGATGGGGGGAGAGAAGGAGAGAGGGAGACTAGGAGAGACAGACAGAGGTAAAAAGGTGGGAAAATAACTCATCTAAGAAACAGGAAAAAAATCCACTCTATTAGATAGAAATCATATTTTCATACAGTTGTTCAGAAAATTTATTCCTTAGATCCACTATGATATTAACTAATTATGTTAATATCAATTTCACTATGCACCATATTAGAATTTGTTTTATTTTAACTATGGTTTGTGGAGATCTCTAATCTCTCTTGAGTCCCATTCCCCCTCTAGAACCCCATTATTTAACAGTTTGAGTCTCCCAATTAAATTTTTTTCTTATTTACTTGAAACTTTTTTTCATGTTTTAAAAACTTAACATTTCACATTGAGCACTCAGAAAAAGTAAAAGTTGTTCAAATGTGTGCACGTTTTCTTGAAAAATTAGAATTTGTCCTTCTCGTCTTCTTGTCATGCTTAGAAGGACAAACCAACTGCCCTGAAAAGTGTAGTTATTCAAACAGCAAACCAGGTCTTATTGAACTGTATTCTGTGGGCACCACGTGTTTATAAATATCCTTATCCTTGGTTTCTGAAGCTGATATTTTGCATGGTATGCATTAATGCAAAACTGTTTAAAGGCTCAACAATCAAAAGTCAGAAAATGCCTAGTTAAAATTCTTAGGAGCAATGAGAATTTGGCGTCATTACATACCTTAGGCAAATTATGACATGGTCTTTACCACGTGAACATAACTGCATTGAAGGTACAAATTTATAAGGGAAACAGGAATAGAAAAATTACATTCAGGCCACAACACCCACGGTAATTGGGCTGTAGAACCTTTGGAATTTCCTGACAACTGTTCTAAAATTTGGACTTTGCACATAGATATTGTGGCAACGGTATTTGCATTTAGTTTCCATGGGCTTACTAAAGGAAGAAAGCATTCTAGAGAAATCTTCAACTTAGCTGTCCCCAAAATTTCTTAATTCATGTATCTTTATGGGATTGCAATAGAACAAAAAAAAAAAAAAACCCTCAAAACAGAAGAGTAATGTCTTTAATGGGCTTTTATTCTTTATATTTGATAATTTTTTTTTCTGAGAAATGACCACTGGACTAAAGTGAACTTTTAATAATTTATCATTCAGAGAGTTTAAAGCACAGATATTTGTGCTTTAAAATTGTATTCTGAGCAAGAAATAAGTGGGTAAAAAGTGACTGAAAAGTCTGCCATGGGAAACTATCATTTTCTCATTTTTTTTTCCAGACCAAAGCCTTAATGATTAAAGAATCAAGTTTTCACAGGAGAAATCTTTAGTACTACTTCTTGTTCTGCATATGCAAGTAATAACCATGTGTAATAATGTGGTTTTCTAGATAAGGTATGCTCAATTCTTTTGTATCTGCTGAGAATTAGAAACCAGTGGCTATCTAAACACAATTTCCCTACCAACTTCCTGAACAGATTGAGGATTTTAAACAAAAGTCTAAGTCTGAAAAGTCACATTTTTCATGGATATTCCCACCTTCGGTATCAAAAACTCTTTGCAATTTCACAGATTCAAATGGATGACATAAAGAGTATGGAAATTACCGTGCTTGATAAGTTTAATTTAGTTTCAGAAAGAGAGTAGAAATGGATCAATTCACCATTTACCTCCTGGAGTGGAGAAGAAAATTCCATATACAAAGGCTCCAATTGGGTAAGAGTCTCATTTTTAAATGTGTTAAACATGAATATAAATGTTTATTACCATTCATAAAAATAATAACAGCTGACACTTGTTGATTTCTTACTTTGTGCTAGTCATTGTGCTAAGCCCTTTGCCTACTTATCTCATTTAATGCCCCCAAAACCCTGATATAGGAATTGATATCACTCTCTCCTTTATATGTAAATGAAACCGCTGCTTAACAAGGTTTAGGAACTTGCATTACAAGTGCATGTAACGGCAAAAGGTGCACACTGCAGGTGCACCCCAAATTCTGGTGCATGACTAATGAAACTATTGAATAGAAAGGATGAAAACAACCACAACACATCTCCTTCATGATCTAGCTGAACCATAGCTTCTGGAGAGTGGAAAGTATAAGAAAATGAGTTTAGATCTCTGCTATTCCAAACAAGTTGATTGTTGAAGAAACAAACATTGAAATGGTTGTTCTTTTACCAGAGAGTGTTAATATATCACAAATATTTTAATTACTCTCAGGAACCGAAGGGTAAAGAGAAACAGAAAATGATGTACTAGGAATTGAGAAGTGGCAGCTCTTGTTATTTGGTCAGGTTAGCTTCCTGAAGGTCATTTGTCAAAGAAAATGTATGTGATTGGGAAAAGCACATTCTATGCTTTTGTGGCATTTGTTCACACATGGAATAAACTAATTGAATTTACTGTTAATAATTTTATTCATTTATAAACAGCCTTGTGAAGACTTCTGCTCTTTGGTGTGCTCGGAGTTTTTTGATTACTGCTTCAATTTCACCTTCCATTTTGAATGAGATTCTTGCTGGGTAGAGTAGTCTTGGTTGCAGGCCTTTGTTTTTCTTTGCTTGGAATTTTTTTTTTTTTTTTTTTTTTTTTTTTTTTTTTTGCCATTCCTTTCTGGTTTGCAGTATTTCTGTTGAGAAATCAGCTGACGGCCTTATTGGAGTTCCGTGGCATGTTACTAGCTGTTTCTTCCTGCCTTTAAGATTCTCTCTTTGCCTTTAAATTTTGCCATTTTAATTATGATGTGTCTTGCAGTGGGCCTCTTTGGGTTCATCTTGATTGGGACTCTCTGTGCTTCCTGGACTTGCGTGACTTTTTCCCTCACCAAGTTAGGGAAGTTTTCTGTTGTTACTTTTCAAACAAGTTTTCTATCTCTTGCACCTTTTCTTCTCCTTCTGGTAACCCAGATTGTGCAAAGCATCCTCTCTACTCCTTGGCTTCAGAAATTCATATCAGCTGAGATTCTGTTGATCATTCAGCTCAGTTGTCAGAAGATCAGTCAAAAATCTGTGCTGGGGGCACAAGCAAGTGGGCTCAGCTTTCACCTACTTGGCCACCATCTTCTGAATCGAGTTTCTATTAAAAAAAAAATCTGTGTGCTATTCTATTTTCTGAGAGGTTCCTTTGATTTCATTTTCCAAAAGTCTGTGCTATCATATTTTTAATATTTAAGGTTCTGTGTTCACTGAATATTTCTTCTTGGATTTATATTCTCTCTGAATACATTGATAATAGTTATTATAGAATTTTCTTACCTTTATATTTTTATTTCAATGTAGGTTTTAATTTTTGAATAAATATCTGGCAGTCATTGGCCTTCTGATCATATTAAGAGTGTGGCATTAAAAAGATGACAGTAAGCTCTTGGGGGTGCTTGTCAGTGATGCTTTTCTCCCTAGGGTGATACTTGAAAGACCTTTGATTTGAGTATCTTGTGCTTATTTCTCTTGGAAAATTGGTTTCCAGAGAAGATGCTTTTAAACTCTTGCAGAGAATGTACATGTCTGGATGCCAAAATTCTTGAGCCATGTGAGGGAAGAAGACTGGAGATCTCAAGTCCCATATATCAAGTTTACCTTAATCCCCATGTTTTCTACTTGGTCTCTGTGCCTAGTATTGTCTAGTTCAAAGATCATCTGCTTATCCTCTTTATAGGATAAACCTCAAGTCTCCTGCCTGATTGGGAGAAGGATATTTTCTCAGCTGCCTAAATTTGGAATGGAGATATGAGGGACTAAATTCTTCAACAGCCTTTCAACCAATTCTCCCACCTGCCAAATCCTGCTTCTTTGGAGGATTCTCCAATGTACATTAGGTTATTACTCCCTTTTTCCAACTTCCACCTTAGGATTCAGTTTTCTTGGTCTGTTAAGTCATTTAATCCCAACTATCTGCCTATCAACTTCCAAATTTTGTCACTGTTGTTCTCCTATCTCATTTTTACCCTTGTGTATTTATGTCTTCTTTATATATTTCTTTACTCTCATTTAGTGGGGTTCTTGGAGAAAGAAGAGTTAAAGTGCTTGTGTGTTCCATCTGCCATGCTTAATATTTACATGCAAGACAATCACAATCAAATCCCTAGTGAGTGTTTTAGGGGGTGGGGGGTAATCTCACCAAATAAGAGAGCATGCCTAGAGAAATACCCTTATGAAAAAGTCAAGAAAATTCTGGAAAAATAATGATGAGACATTTTGCTCTAAGATACTAAAATAATTATAAATATATAATTACCAAAACTAAATCATTTTGGCAGTGTAAACACATGCATTAATGGAACAAAACACAGCACAAATATATTAAAATATTTGGTATATGATAATATAATATTTCAAATTAGTAAGAAAAGGATTAACCAGAAAATTAACCAGTTGATAAGTGATATTATAAAAAATGTCTAACAATTTTCATATATGTATATATAACTCATTCATCAGAATAAATTCGGAGAGCCCCTTTTCCTTTCCAGGACCAGACAAGGGTCCCAGGGGCTGACAAGGCTTCCAAGGATGTCTTTCAGTATGCAGTTGTAACTCTGCCACTTGTATTTGCTCTGGCTGTTATGATCCATCTGAAGACAAGTGGCTTTTCTGATACCATCCCCTCACCACACACACATACATCATAAGGGATCAAGAGAGCCTTTAGTATAACTCCTAAGACCAGTGAGCTTAGTATTTGGTCCACAGATCCCCACACTGCCAGCCTCTCAGAGGTCCTGCTCTTCCTCCAGGCCTAACTGGAAAAGGAATATCATCTCCACTGCTCTCATTCTTGTTCTTAGGAATTTTATTCCTTAGGGATTGGACTACTGCTTCCCTTTTTGAACTCTTTGAGCCCTGATCTTGTTCTCTCTGACTTTTGAAAAAAACGACCTCTTAACTATTCCCTGAAGCAAAAACTATACACATCCCCAGAACAGGAAGTCCTGGGGTAATACTTCTCAGATCCTGATTAACAAACCATCTCCAAACTTAGCATTTTAAGTAATGACAACTCTCGTTTTGCTCATAATTCTGTTATTTGGGGCTGCACAAAGGCTGAGGACTGGGATGTAGAATTGTCTGCAGGCCAAAAACTAACATTTCTGGCATCTAATACTAGCTTCCAGCAGGAGGTCTCGGCTAGTGCCAGGAATGAGCACATGGTCTCCTCGTGTGGCTGAGGCTTCATCACAATATGGTGGCTGGATCTCAAGGGTGAGTGTCCCAAAGAGAGAGAGCCAGATACAGTCATAACACTATTTATGACCTGGCTGTGGTAGTCTACTTGTTGAGCCAGTCCCAATGTTCTGCTCAGGTTCACAGTGGGAGAAATAGATCCCACCTTTCAATAGGAGCATGTCATGGTTCTGGAGGAACATTCGGGAGTGGATATACTGCTGTGGCAATTTTGAGAAAATATAATATGCCACACATGACTTCCTACATTAAAAAGAAGAGGCAGAAAAAGTGTTTCTTTTATTTATGCGTATGTGAGAAGCCTGCAGGCAAGAAAACATATAGTTAATTTTTCAGGTTACCTTACCCATCTGGGTTCACAGTTGAGATAAAGTGCTAACAAATACTTTCCTACATAAATTAATTCTGCTTTGCTTCAAGGTCATGGAATAGATCTTTAACTGAAGCCAATTACCTTGAAAATAAATAATACTGCTAACAAGGGCAACCAGGTCAAAAAAAAAAAAAAAGTGGCTCAGTGTAAATTCATTTCTGATAACATGATCTTCTAAAGATACATTGGGACATCTTAATTGCCTAAATAAAGGCAGCTTATAAACACATAGTTACAGAAGTAGGAGAGTATTTTGTTTTCTTTTCAAATAAATTATGTGTACATTACTGCTCTATTGAATTCATTTATAGAAGACCAGATCACATTTTTGTTTTAACTAAGAAGAAGCCATGTTGTTGATAGAATGCAGCATGACTCTCATAAAAAAAAAGAACAACAACAACAAAAAAAACTAACCATGTAGCAACTATTATGCTCAACTTACAGATGAGGAAATGGAACCACGGAGCAGTCAAGTAACTTGTCCAAGGGGCCATAACTGAACCCAGCAATCTGTCTCCAGAGTCTGTGCTCATATCTACTATGTTCTGTTGACTTTTGAGAAACTTAACCACATAAAAATAAAGTATTTATGGTCATAGAACCGTAGGATCAAAGACCAATCTTTTAGAAGGTGTCAGCTTCCCTCTTTCTCAGCTCTTCATAACTGCATTATCGCTGTACGTTCAATGATAAGGAGTTTCTGAGACAACATGGCCATTGAGTACCAAGTCCTACCACCAGGAGGAGACAGTGCGACCCAACTGTAATTCTCATAATTCCATTGTGCCAATCGTCCTTTTCCTCTGGGTTCTCCACTGGAACGATGGAAAACTCTCCCGCAATCCCTACCTATTCCAAACTCTTGCCAGTTTTGTCCTTTGAATGATGGTTGCGATTTCCCATAGACCCACTCATTTATCTGCGACCACAAAATCTGTCTTTCTGGTGACCAGCCATCTGACCCAGCAGCTAGATCACATTACCTTAGACATGTCCACCATCCAGAACCAATCCCACATCTTCCTAGACTTGGTGTCCTCAAACTTATACTAGCCCATGCCCCAGAGCATTCAAAACCAGAAATAAAATACACAGCTCCCCCAGCATGTTTTGTGGGGTATTCCACATCCCAATATCTGGAACTAAGTTACTATCCCATATAACAATACTTACAACTTGTTATCCAATCTAAAGCAACCCATTCCTTCTCTGAAAATGAGGACAAGCCAAAATTGAGCCTTTAAAATTTTTAACTTACATATAAATAATTTATGATGCATTTGAATTAGACATTTTCAACTGTTGCCTTAAAATCATGGGCTCTGTCAGGTTTCATAATCTGTTTGTATGACTTTTTCTCCATAAATTGACTTTATATAAAATATTTATAAACATTAGAAATATTATATAGCACATAAGTTCATTATGGTCCTTTTTATTTTTAGCTCATTAAGAGGTGCATTAGGAAACTACGACTCGCCATTTTCTGCACATGCAATATGAATGGGTATAAGGCTAAATTTTTCATTCCTAAGCATTTGGATCATATGTAACCAATTCGATAATTTGTGTCTTCTTGGTTTTATTTCTGAATTGTATTTATGTACCATAGGAGGCAGCAGAAAGAAAATATGTCAACTATACATTCATATAAAGCAAAAGCTAAAGAGAAAGATGACCTATCAAGGTGGCATGATGTGGAGTAAATACTACTGGCAATTGAGTAAGAGCAGTCTAGGCACAAACTCAATTCTGCAACTTCCAGATAATTTAGCTTTCTAAAGCTAAGTAAAGGTTCATGGCCTTATTGCCATGCTAGAAATAATTCCCAACAGAAAAGCTGACAATGAAATAGAATTCACCGAAGAAAATTAACTGGTTTCTTTAAAATGTGCTTTGAACCTTAGAAAGGAATGGAAGCAGGTACACACAAAACCCACTAGGTACCTTTTCCAAATGTCTGAAATATATCATTTTATTAAGTTGTTTCAGGGATCCGATAAGTTGAATAGCATGGTTTTAATATTTGAGGTAGTGTTAGGTGAGCAAAAGGAGCGGTGATTATACTGTGGACATTAAATGAAAGGGTGATAGACGATTAGTTCAACTTTCCTCTCATTTCCTTGTGTACCCCATGAAGAGGTCCATCCAGAGATCAAATGGGGGTCATGGAGGAGCACCAGGAACACTAAACTGATTACACTGAAGAGGTCACCAGGGAAGACTGCAGGTGAATACTTACCCTGCAGACAGAAATTTACAATAAAAAGCAGGAACCCAATGACAAGTCAACTTGGACTAATCAAGTTCTTGCTATGATTTTGAGTTTTAAATTCTCTCTTAAGCTCCTGGTTCTTCACTTCATGCAAGTCTACTTAAATCATTGACCTTCTATCAAAGGTCACCTAAGAAATCCTGGCCACCAAATTCAACAACTTTATTCCTTTCCCTTCTTTCAGTTCTGCTGGCTCTGCCCTGCTGAACACACCTTTTCTCTGAAAGTGTTCCCTTGATCCCAGGACAGGTTTTTTCCTGATATCCCTACTTCCTCCCTATTTATCTGTTTCATCCATTTTCCCCCTCCTTATGCTTCTAAATACAGGCCTACCTCACAGCTTAGTTTTGTGCCCTCTCTTAATATTTTCTCACTTTTGGCAAGTCCATTCACTCTTTTGGCTCCTACTTTTCTATTCAAATCATGATCGACTTAAGCATGGTTCAAATTTTCTGAACTGCTTGTACACATCTCTAAGACATGACCCACTGACCCTGAAACTGTATAATGCTTCCCTGCTTACATTCCCACAGCCCCAAATTCCTTAACAACATGGCTCCTCTTTGCTGCCTTCCTCTCGGGCTGCCCAGGCTCACAAACTTGAGGCCACCTAGAACATCCCTTTTCATTCACCATCACACCTAACAGGTGCTAAGTACTACAGGTTTTGCACCTCCGACTCATTCAGGTCTATGCCACTCCTCTCCTTCCACACTGACTGCACATTCCGCCCCTCCGTTAACCTCCTCCCAGGTCAAATATTCTGGAAGTTCACAGGAGATTATTAATTCTCAAATGGATTATTCACATATCTGTTCCAAACAGCACAAGGCAAAAAAACAATAAATGGTCCCCAATCCATGAAGATAGCCCCAAAGGCTACTGCAGTACTGAAAATAATGTTGTGTCTTAAATAGAAGCTGTTTTTATAGAAGGAGTTGATATTCACAAGGCATAGGGTTCTTTTAAAAATAGACAATGGTAAAAATTCATAGTTTCTTCCCTCTCCTAACCAGTTAATGTAGAGTACTGATATGATAGAGGCATAAAAATGTATATCAGTTTTTCTAACTGCTTTTTATAGACCATCTGAATCAGAAACATCTGAAGTATCTGTTAAAAATCTATTTCCCAGGCCCCATATTGTACCTTCATTTTGTAATGCAGGTAGATGTTTTAAAAAGTTCTCCTTATGATTCTTATGCATGTTAAAGTTAGAGAGCTACTAAAATACAAGCAAAGAAAACAGCTAAAAATTATGTAAGTTACATGAATTCTTTTAACACTTGTATCAGTTTTTCAAATTTTATAGTTATATAAAAGTAATGTGTGATTTTAAAACAAAATTTATAGACTATCTCTGAATTTCACCTACATATATCAGGTGATAACTCACAAATAATTTCTTTCAAAAAATTAAGAAGATTTTATAAAAGAAGGAAGTTTGAGGCAGAACTTTTCTGTGTACTCTCAAAATTACAATTAAACTGAAGAGTGACCTAAATAATCTAATGGGATTTTTTATTCAGAAAGTTTTCAAAATTCCAGATGTGTAGGAAAAAGATAATAAAATTATAATGCGATTGTTTTTTAAAAACTCAAGTTCTCTTGCTAATAGTTAAGGATACTGATTTATTTAAAACATAACATGTTTCTGCTTCATGACAACATCTGTATAATTTTACATTTTTATTGGCAACTTTCACTGTACCCTGGTGATTTCTCAAAATCCTCATACTTCCCTGCTGGTCAAAGTTTCCAAAAAATAATAAACAAATGATTATTAACTATGATCTTTTTATTCCATGACCGTGTATTTCATAAGAAACACTTGAAAAGGCTGAGCTATTAACTTTGGGGAAAATGAGCTTTCTATACCAGATCTCAACTGTAGAGATTTCGTGGGTAGACAGATCAAGAGTAGATAATGCAAGTACATTATCCCCAGGGGTGAGTGTCAGCATCTGGACTTCCACTGGCATTAAACACACTCCTAATTTCTCCAGTTCACAAAAGAAATGTCCGTTACTCATAGAGAACCTGCTGCCATGGCAAGTGTCGCCTATTGCTGAAGTTTCTAGACAAGCTGTTCTCAATTGAGAATGATTTGAAACCCCAGTGGACATTTGGCAATATGGACAGATTTTTGTTTTGGTTGTCATATCTGGGGAGAACTACTGGCATCTAGTGGGTCTGTATCTACTTCTTAGAGATAGATTTCACTAGTGTAGTAGATGCCATAGTGTGTTGCTGAGACTCCAAGGTGTCAGGAGCGTTGGATGATAAGGACTCATGGCTGAGTTCCTGCCTAGGCATTACCCAATGGTGAAGAGAGCCACCCCACCATAGTCCACACCCATCTCTGAGTGCATTGCAGCTTGCATCCAAAGACTGTCAAATGCAGAGGGATATAAAGGTATATCGCACTTGTCTCAAGGCAGGACAACTTTGAAGACCCATCTAAGCCCGAAAGCTTCTTTCCTCCCTCTGTGTAGCCTACTTCTTTCTCTCCCCCAAAGGTGTTGAAGGCATTCCCCAATAAATTATTTGCATGTAAATATCCATCTCAGAGTCTATTTCCTGGAGAACCCAACTAAGACTACAGGAGAGGAAAATAACAATGGTGGTGGTAATGGGAAACAGTGGGATCCAGAAGACTTTAAAACTGTCCTTCTTGGACAGCCAATAGTTAAGCTACTACAAGTATGTAGAGAAGCAATTTTCAACCTTTTTCATCTCATGGCACACATAAATTAATTACTAAATTCTGCGGCACATCAAAAATTCTTTTTGCGAATTTGACAAAAAATATGTATTATTTTGATTCATTCACACCAGCCATTGTTGTGTTGACTGGTGTCATTTTTTTCATTTGACAACCTAAGGGAAAAGAGGTCAGTGCCCCCTGACTAAATAGTCAAATATTGCATGCTTTAGAAATTCTTGTGGCGCACCAGTGTGCCTGCCATGGCACACCGGTTGAAAATCACTGATGTAAGGTCAACCATATTGCTCATCTTGCAGTATTTCCTTCCCACTGCCCAGCTAGCACCCCATATCCCTGGGAAATTTCCCTACCCACCCTAAACAAGACCTGCTTTCAAAGTCTTTCTTCATCCACATGAGAACTTAAATGATAGATAATATTTTAAAATCTCACCTAATGGAAATCAGTGTTGCCATTCAACCTTGATTCAAGCTGAATCACGGTATCAGCCTGCCTTAGGAGAATATTTGGGGCACATCAGGGACCTTCATGATGCCATTGAAACCATCAGCCTGTATAGTGGCAGAGACAGTGCTATGAACGTAACAAACTTCATTTTCTTACCCACCTAGGCTCAATGTTATAGTTTCTCCACCTCCTCTGCAATGCCCCAGGTGATATTTCTGAATTCTGGCCCACACAATGAAGGTGGAAGTGATGTCTGTTACTACTGGGCCAGGGCCTTAAAACCCCCTGCGCAGTTCCCCGTGCATCTTGTCTTCCTTTTTCTACCATTTTGTTGTAGACAATCCAGTCAAATTCTGAGTCCTGAGAGGCAAGTAGAGCCATAAAATTTATGGAACCTGGGCCCCTGAATGACTGAATAAGATAAAGCCTCCCCCCACACCATATAAACCATGCTTGGGTTATGTCATGAAGGTATGTGGGTCACTTGTCACTGCACACAGTGTTGCTTACCTTAACACATTGACTCCAGCTACATTTGAATGCAGCCATAAGAGATAGGTTTGTGAGAAGGTTCCTTGATATTTGAGGAACCCTGTCTCAGAGAATCCCTAAACAATATCTTAGAAAATTTAGAAAAAAAGAAAGGACTTCTATGCCATTATAGGCATAGCTAGTGGAGATAATCTAATCAAAGGCATAACCACTTACAAACCAACAAACATCCTCTATTTAGCTATGGAAGATATAGCTGGATTATGTAATTGCATTCACCCATACACATTTTACACATCATTGATTGTGTTAATGCATTTAAATTTTGTTTCAAAAACAAAATATGCTGCCAGCATTCTCTGGATAAACAAACTCAGAAAAAATGATGAACAAGGTCTGAGAAGAGAGAAGGAAAACTGAGGAAACTGGACTAAAATTTTCACTTTAAAGTGAAAACTTGGAAAAGATATAAGGTTGGTTGAGTAAATATAGGAATTATACAAACCAGAAATTTAAGAAATGTGTATTTTAAAAGCCAAGATAACCAAAACAGGATGAATATTAACTCACTGGTACCCTGCTTTCTAGGTTCTTATATTCCATATTTGGAGGAGAAAATAACCAAGTGAAACAAGATGACTTGCTTTTCTTTTTTAAGTGATTATTCTTTTCTATGTTGAAGGATTTGGCTATACTTCAGTTCTCTAGAGGGACTATTTTTTTTAAACCTTAAGATTGTTATCTTTGAAACCATCTTCACAAAGGGTTCATATTTGAAGTAGAAAGAAACTTTGGTTTCAGACCTAGAAATGCATCTGATTTCATTTTATTTTAAATTTTATCCTCAAGGAGCACATTACGTATTTTAAGTCACTCTGGAAGGGTGCTTCCAAAAATCTTTCAGTTCATAGGATTCTAACCTAGACTGCAACATTTTCATCCACTTACTAATGTCTGAATGCCTCTAACACTCATTGCTAGTTTAATCTACTGTGTGTGTATGCGTGTGTGCATGTGTGTGCTTCAGGTCATTTTGTTGCATCACATGTGGTTTTGTATTTCTTTAAATTTGGAATCCCACACTGCTTCAGGAAAAAAAATACATTAAATAAGCTAACGTACAATGAGTGATTCCTCCGTATTCCTCCCCCCCTTTCCCTCCCTCTCCACCTTGGATTACTACCATTTCACCTATAATTATTTCTGTACGTACATGTATGCTTAAGATTACATTTCTTACATGAGATTTTTATGCAAATTTATCAGTGGCTGTAATTAAATGAATATTTGTTTTGACTTCTGCAAGGAGAATTACATTTATTTCTACTATTTTCACCACAGAGACCGAATCTGTTCAACACTACTCATTTTTAACATTTCTAATAAAGACAATATTTCATTTGAGCTTAAACTTACACAATGTTATCTGTCTATTATATCTCAATAAAGCTGAGGGGAAAAGATTGCATTTGAACTGACAATGACCTTTCCTTCACAATAGAGCTGTGAATGAACTTCTGCTCCATAAACTCCCACATGTTCCATTTTTCTTATTGCTAATAATAGTCATTAATCAATCATCATATATATATATACATACATACAAATACACAAGGAAAGACACATGTAATTTTTCTTCCTGTATCACATTCTTCTAGGCTAATTCAAACCAGATTTTTCACTCATGAGGAAAAACTTGTAAATAAGGTGTTAAAGTAGGAAATAAGAAAATACATGAAAAGTTATGTAACATGTTAACAGTTAAGGGAACCAATGCCACACCATATTCCACACATGTGCAGATTTTCATATCAGATTTTATACCATAGCTATATGTAATTTATATTAATAAATCATAAATCATGCCTAAAATATTTTAAAATCTTATTCTTAGAAGTTTAAAGTCAAAAGAAGAAATTTAAGTTGCTACCTTAAGTTCAAGGAGAAATGTATAAGATTGTACTATTCTCACTACTTAAAATAAGGCCTGTTGGAACACACTGTCTTGGGGAATTTTCTCTTAGAGCTACAAATGTTCTAGCATGAAAAAAAATTAGTATGCTAGAAATTGTTGGTATGTACCTTGGCTATAATATTAAAAAGTTGTGATAGGGCCAAGGAGGTGGAAGCTGAGTCTACTTGCTCTTGAACCCAACTTGGACACTTGGCTGATCTTTCAAAAAGTAAACTGAACAAACTTCTAGTCAAGATGGAGGCATACATAGACACACTTTGACTCCTTGAGCAACAACAAGAAGAGTCATAATGCACTTAAAAAAAAAACAAACAAACAAAAAAAACAACACACAGAACTGCCAGAAAATCAAACTGTATGAAAGTCCAACAACCAAGGATTTAAAGAAGCCACATTCATCCAGATGGGCAGGAGGGGTGGAGATTCAGAGTTGGGGTAGAGAAATCACAGAGTGATGCCAAGAGATGGCAGTGGGGGCAGCACAATGGGCAGTCCTATATTCATGTGTGGTGGATAAAAACCAGGAGGGACACCGTGGGAATGAGCAATCCCAGCCGCAGGCCAGACCACACAGCCCAGGGTTCCAATGCCAAGAAGATAAGGCCTTATAACTCCTGGCTATAAAAACCAGTGGGAGTTGGAGCAGCAGAAGAAACTTCCGGTTTCTCAGGAGAGTCCATTTAAAGGGCCCACATGGACTTGAATATATGCAAACCCACCAACTCTGGGAGTCACAACCAGTGAGAAAGGCACCAACTGCATACAGGAAGAAGGTGAAATGACTGGAAATGAAGCAAGTACTGAGCAAACCTCCAGAAGTAAGGCAGCAGCACTGTCCCCTCTCAGCCTCCTCCTCCCCATAGAGCCACAAAGCATTGAAGCAGGTTGCCCTACCCTAGCGAATACCTAAGGCTCTGCCTCATACAAGTTAACAGGTGCGCTAGGACAGGGAGTCAAAGCAGCTTTACCTAATACACAGAAACAAACACACGGAGGCTGCTAAATTGAGAAGACAAAAATACATGGCCCAAAAGAAAGAACAGAACAAAACCCCAGAAAAAGAACTAAATGAAACAGAGATAGCCAACCTATCTGATGAAGAGTTCAAAACACTAGTGATCAGGATGCTAAGAGAACTCATTGAATGTGGCAAAAGCATAAGGGAAGAAACAAAGGTTACACTAAGTGAAATAAAGAAAAATGTACAGGGAACCAACAGTGAAAGGAAGGAAACCAGGATTCAAATTAATGATTGGAAACATAAGGAAGAAATAAATATTCAACAAAAACAGAAGAAAAAAAAAACAGGAATTTAAAAAAACAAGGAGAGAATAAGAAGACTCTGGGACATTTCCAAAGGTGCCAACATCTGAATCATAGGGATGCCAGAAGGTGAAGAGAAAGAGCAAGACATTGAAAACTTATTTGTAAAAGTAATGAAAGAAAACTTCCCTAATTTGGTGAAGGAAATATACAAGTCCAGCAAGCACAGAGAGTCCCAAACAAGCTGGACCCAAAGAGGACCACACCAAAACAAATCATAAGTAAAATGCCAAAAGTTCTAGATAAAGAGAGAATCTTAAAAGCAGCAACAGAAAAGCAGAGAGTTACCTGCAAAGGAGTTCCCATAAGACTGTCAGCTGATTTCTCAAAAGAAACTTTGCAGGCAAGGAGGGATTAGCAAGAGGTATTCAAAGTGATGAAAAGCAAGGACCTACAACTAATATTACTCTATCCAGCAAGGTTCTCATTTAAAATGGAAGGTAAAATAAAGAGCTTCCCAGAGAAAAGAATGCTAATAGAGTATGTCTCCAGCAAGCCAGCATTGCAAGAGATGCTAAAGGGACTGCTATATAAAAGGAGAAGAAAGAGAGAGAGACAGAGAGAGAAAGAGGGTGGAAGACAGGAGGAGGAGGCGGAAGAAGAGGAGGAGGAGGAGGAGGAGGAGGAGAGAGAGAGAGAGAGAGAGAGAGAGAGAGAGAGAGAGAGAGAGAGAGAGAGATGGAAAAAATGGCAATGAATAATACTTATTAATAATAACCTTAAATGTAAATGGATTAACTGTTCCAATCAAGACATAGGGTAGCTGAATGGATAAGAAAACATGACCCACATATATGCTGTCTACAAGAGACCCACCTCAGAACAAAAGGTCTACACAGGTTGAAAGTGAACGGATGGAAAAAAATGTTCTAAGCAAATGGACGTGAAAAGAAATCTGGGGTAGCAATACTTACATCAGACAAAAATAGATTTCAAAACAAAATAAAAAAAGAGGGGGACAAAGAAGTCATCACATGATACTTAAAGGAATAGTCCAACAGGAGACTATAACCCCTGTAAACATATATTCACCGAACATAGGCGCACCAAAATATATAAGAAAAATCTTGGAGGACTTCAAGAAAGATATCAAGAGCAACACAGTCATTGTAGGGGATTTAAACACCCCACTGTCAACAATGGAGAGATCTTCAAAACAGAATCAACAAGGATATTATTGTGGTACTTAATGACACTATAGATCAAATGCATTTAATTGATATATATAGAACCTTTCACCCCAAAGAAGCAAAACATACATTCTTTTCAAAAGCACATGGAACATTTTAAAGATACACCACATGGCAGGACACAAAACAAGCCTCAACATATTCAAGAAAATTGAAATCATATCAAGCATGTGCTCAGATCACAATGGATCGAAACTAGAAACCAACCTCAAGGAAAAAACTCAAAAACACTCAAATACATGGAGACTGAATTACATGTTATTAAATAATGAATGGGTCAACAATGAGATCAAGGAAGAAATAAAAAAGTATCTGGAAACAAATGAAAATGAACAAACATAAAATCTCAAATAAGCAACCTAACCCCACATCTACAAGATCTAGAGGAACAACAACAAGCAAAGTCCAGAGCTAGAAGAAGGAAGGAAACCCTCAAGATCAGAGCAGAATTAAATGACATAGAGACTTAAAAAACAATTCAAAGGATCAATGAATCCAGGAGCTGGTTCTTTGAAAAGATAAACAAAATTGACAAACCTTTAACCAGGCTCATCAAGAAAAAGAGAGAGAGGACCCTAATAAGATCAGAAATGAAAGAGAAGTAACAACCAATAGCACAGCAATACAAAGGATTGTAAGAAATTATTATGAAACACTTATATGCCAAAAAATTGGACAACCTGGGCAAAAGGGACAAATTTCTAGAAATACACAATCTTTTAAAACTGAATCAAGAAGATGCAGAAAGCCTGAATAAACCAATAACAACTAGTGAAATTGAAGCAGTACTCAAAAAACTCCTGGCACACAAAAGCCCTGGACCAGATGGCTTCACAGATGAATTTTACAAAACATTTAGGGAAGAACTAACACCTGTCCTTCCCAAACTATCCCAAAACATCCAAGAAGAGGAAAGACTCCCAAACTGTTTCTATGAAGCCAGTATTATGCTAATTCCAAAACCAGGTCAAGACACAACAAAGAAAGAAAACTACTGGGCGATATCACTGATGAACATAGATGCTAAAATCCTCAACAAAATATTGGCAAACCAGATCCAGCAACACATTAAAAAGATCATACACCATGATCAAGTGGGATTCATCCCAGGGATGCAAGGATGGTTTAATATTTGCAAATCAATAAACATAATGCACCACATAAACAAAATGAAAGACAATAATCACATGATCATATCAATAGATGTTGAAAAGGCATTTCATAAAGTACAACCACATTTATGATAAAAACACTCAGCAAAGTGGGAATAGAGGGAGAATACCTCAACATAATAAAGGCCATATACGAGAAACCTGCAGCCAACATCATACTCAATGTGCAAAAACTGAACACTTTCCCCCTACAATCAAGAATAAGACAAGGATGTCCACTTTCTCCACTTCTATTCAACATAGTTTCAGAAGTTCTAGCCACAGCAATCATACAAGAAGACAAAATAAAAGGCATTCTAATTGGAAAAGAGGAAGTAAAACTGTCACTATTTGCAGATGACATGATAGTGTACATAGAAAACCATATAGGCGCCACCAAAAAACTACTCAACCTAATAAGTGAATTTAGCAAAATAGCAGGATACAAAGTCAATGTTCAGAAATCGAAGGCTTTCCTGTATGCCAACAATACAGTAGTCCCTCGCTATACCGCGGTTCGCTTATCGCGGCCTCACTGTATTGCAGGATTTAAAAAAATATTATATTTAATTATTTATTGTGGATTTTTCACTATATCACAGGATTTTGCGGTACTGTATATGTATGTTGTTGAAGTTACATAGGTTTAAGAGTGTACAATAAATGTAAGGTTCCTACTTCATGGGGGGGTCTGGAATGTAATACCCACGACAAGTGAGGGAATACTGTAATATATCAGAGATAGAAACTAGAAAAAAAAAACCCATTTACTACAGCAACAAGAAAAATAAAGCACTCAGGAATAAACTTAACCAAGGATGTGAAAGACCTGTAGTCACAAAACTACAGAACACTGAAGAAAGAAATGAAGGAAGATACAAATAAATGGAAGCATATACCGTGTTCATGGATAGGAATAATTTACATCATAAAAATGTCCATACTACCCAAAGAAATTTATAGATTCAATGCAAATAATGACGGGATACTTTACAGACCTAGAACAAATACTTCAAAAATTTATATGGAACCAAAAATGACCCCAAATAGCCACAGCAATCTTGAGGAAGAAGAACACAGTAGGAGGAATCACAGTGCCTGATATCAAACTATGCTACAAGGCCACAGTAATCAAAACAGTCTGGTACTGGCATAAAAACAGACATATAGATCAATGGAACAGAATAGTGAGTCCAGAAATAAACCCAGGCCTCTATGGTCAATTAATATTTGACAAAGGGGGAAGGAGCACAAAATAGAGTAAAAATAGCCTCTTCAACAAATAGTGTTGGGAGAAGTGGACAGGGGCATGCAAAAAAATGAAACTAGACCACCAACTGACACTACACACGAGAATAAACTCAAGATGGATCAAAGACTTAAATGTAAGTAGTGACACCATAAAAGGCCTAGAGGAAAACATAGGCAGAAAAATTTCAGATATCCCACGTAGTGATAATTTTGCCAATATATCTCCTAGGACAAGGGAAACAAAGGAAAGGATAAACAAATGGAAGTACATCAAACTAAAGAGTTTCTGCTCAGCAAAAGAAAACATCAGCAAGATGAAAAGGGAACCAACCATATGGGAAAACATATTTTCCAATGATACCTCAGACAAGGGATTGATCTCCAAAATATACAGAGAAGTTACATGACTCAACACCAAGAAGACAGATAATCCAATTAAAAATGGGCAAACACCTGAACAAACACTTCCCCAACGAGGACATACGGAGGGTCCATAGGCACATGAAAGTGTGCTCAACATCACTAGCCATCAGAGAGATGCAAATAAAAACCACAATGAGATACCACCTCACACCAGTCAGAATGGCCATCATCAATCAATCAACAAACAACAAGTGCTGGCGAGGATGTGGAGAAACGGGAACCCTACTGCACTGTTGGTGGGAATGCAGACTGGTGCAGCCACTGTGGAAAACAGTACGGAGTTTCCTCAAAAGAAAAAAAAAAAAAAACTAAACTAAAACTGAAACTGCCTTTTGACCCAGCAATTCCACGGCGGGGATTATACCTGACAAATCCTGAAACACGAATTCAAAAGAACCTATGCACCCCTATGTTCATAGCAGTGTTATTTATGATAGCCAAGTGCTGGAAACAGCATGCGTGCCCATCAGTAAATGAGTGGATCAAACAACTGGTACATTTGCACAATGGAATACTATGCAGCAGAGAGAAAGAAGGAACTCCTACCCTTTGCGACAGCATGGATGGAACTGGAGAGTATTATGCTAAGGGAAATAAGCCAGGTGGCAACAAATACCATATGATCTCACCTATAAGAGGAATCTAATGAAAAAAATTAACTAATGAACAAAACAGAACCAGAAGCATGAAAACATGGAACAGACTGAAAGTGACTAGAGGGGGGTATAATGGTGGAAAGAAGAGGAAGGGACTAGACAATGATCATGTATGAAGGGCCCACAGACATGGACAACAGGGTGGGGATTGACTGTGGGAGCAGTGGGTGGGATGGGTGGAGAAAAGAAAAGGGGGAAAATTGGGACAACTGTAGTAGAACAACAATAAAAATTGATACTAAAAATGTTGTGATAAATTCTTTCATAATTTGAGAGGCCATCTGGGCAAGAATACCCTCACTGAGAATATGATCTCCAGAAAAAGACAACTATGTAAGGGGTCACAATCAAGTGTGACACTTGTTACAACAGAGAGACTGCAGCGGGGAGGAGCAGAATAAGGAATTTGAATCCAGGGAAGGCCTGGGGAAGTAATGTTTAAGCTGAGACTCACAGCATCCTTCTTGATGCAATTTTGTTTTATTGAAAGTATGGCTCTATGCAGAATGGAGGAGAGGTTGGAGTAGACAATATGGAGGCAGGGGGAACAAGTAGAAGACCATTGACATTAATAAAGACAAGAAAAGATGGCATCCTGGGCCAGGTAGATGGCGAAGAAAATAGAAGTGGAAAGACTTAAGAGCTATTTCAGAGCTAGTCTCCATAGCGTTTGGTGATGAATTAGTATGAGTGGTAAGAAAACGGAGAATTGAGTATATGCCTGACAATGGAAGGTTATCATTCTGTTTTGTTTAGTTGGGTAAGCAGTTGAGCTATTTGGCTTTGAGATTTCTATTTCAGGTGATTCTCCAGAGATAGACAAACATCTCAAATTAGACATGGCCTTGAGACTCATGAAAAAATTTGAGAATGTGTACATGTAGTATAATTACTGCTATAATTCAATGGGGCTGCTTTGTGCCTTAAAGCTGAGAAGCAAGCATACCTTTGTGTGTTCAGAATGTTAATTGAATTACCTCCGACTTTGGTTTATGTTCCTTAAGTACAAACTCTTAAGCCAGGCAAAAGGGATCACAGTTATGTAGTACCATACTTAACTATTCTTTCTATAAGCAAGGATTTTCATACCAAAAATAAACAGAGGCATATAGACATAAACCCATAAATTATGTGGGCTAGTACTTTAAAGGACTATGTATTTGCACAAGGACCAGGAGAGCTTTCGCAAAAAGGACTAGGTCCTGGGAATTCTCCCTAAAAGTGATTTATTTCTGTCAACATTCTTCTTCAGCTTAAATATACGCATTCACACATATTTAAATTTCTCCAGACATCTGACATTAAAGCTTTACTTCTGATGTTCTGAGTAAATACCTTTAGCAAAGAAGCAATAAAATAAGTCAAGGCAGCCTTTCTCTTTGAATCTACCTTTCTTGTGCACACTTTCCTCTAAACATCTAAAGATTACTTGATAATATTATTTATAAACATTTTATATATAGTACATAAAATATAGAATACATATCATACACACATATATTACAAATTATTGAATGTTTCTATTGCTCTGCATTTCTTCTTACAGAATGGTTCTTCTCAGCTTTCTGACAATGTAGATTTCAAACTTTATACATGTATTTATAAAATCACTTTTGGCAAACATTTATGAAACATCTACACTGTATAGGTGGATGTGCCAGTATATGTCAATGTGTATTATTAACATAGTAAGTCAATTGTCAAAACCCAGACAACTTAATGAATAAATAATAATGTTAAACTTCATAGCTGCAAATAGAAACAGACTTATGCAACCATTCTCTACCTTCCTAGTTTATTAACGGAACAACAGAGAACAAAAACAAGCTTTTATAAAGCTTGGTCTCTGGTATATCATAACAGGAACTATCCATTCTCCAGTCCTAATAATCCATTCTCCAAAGAACCCTGACGATCATCTTCAATAACAAGGTATTGCACATGGCCAATGGTACATGTCAAGTTATTTCACATCACAGGTTATTACTAATTGCCCAGAAAGCTTTCATATTATTTATATTTTCTGAAAAATTATCTTTATTTCCCAGTAGGAGGCAACTTTGCATTAAATGATGAAACTGCATTTTGGAATATGTATCCTATTAGTGTGTACCATATTAGTATATTATCCCTAATACAAAAATCTCATCTGTTAGTTTAATGCAAAGTTTTAGTTTCTCCTCACTTATAACTTACAGAAAGACATGTTGAACAAGTTAGTTATGTCAATACATGTCTGTTAAGCCCATGAGCTGAATTCCAAAAAGACTGGAAGAATTTTTTTCAATGCTCTGCTTACACTACTGCTGCGTTAACATCACTGACCCAATTAAAAACATACACGGACAGTTCTGTATTTGTAATGTTCTATATGATTTAAATGACAAGGGACCTTAAAAGGGAGCCAAAGTATGTGTTTTGATGTTTCAGAAGTGGTTCTCTCTGGCAGAGTGAGTGTGATTCTCCAGCTAATCAGAGTGATCTCCCTTTAAATCTAAGTCGGGAGAGCCTCACTGAAAGAAAGACAATGAGCACAAAAGTTGTCCACAACGGAATGAATTTGTGTGTTGTTCTTCAAACCTTCGGGAACCAAGGAATCTTGCTGGTGTGAACTGTCTGATACATCCAAAGAGAAATCACCCCAAGGTCTTATGGATTTGACCTTGTGTCTTTCAGCCAGGCAACCCAGCACACACCAAACAGCTGTACCCAATAAGACTGCGCTTTGGCTCTCCCTCTGCTATGCAATGAAATGTCATGGACAGACCCTCTTATCTGGTTCCAGAGTTTGTTCCTCAGTTCCTGCTCCATCCCTGCCTTGACTCAGCTCCAAATCTTTTGGCCTCCTGTCTCCTGCTGCTAATCCCACACCAGCTCTTTAGATGGATTTGGACACTGGATATCTGGCACCTTATCCTAGGTAGGTTTGAACTCACTGTATGACACTGATGCCTCTGGCTACCTCTCCATCCAAACTCTGGTCTCCAGGAGTTCTCTGCTTGGCCATTGCATTCACTAGACTCAGTTTTGCCCACTGAGAGCAAAGTAAACAGTGTGGACTATATCTAAAAGTACTGTATCAGTCAGTCAAGATAGGCTTAGTGGTGCTTATGTAATGCACAGCTCCAAATTCTCTGTCCTCTAAAGCAAAGGTTTATTTTTGGCTTATCTGACATGCTCATCATGAGCCAGCTATGACTCTACTCCAAATCGCCCTCACTGAGAGTTCTCCTTTACTTGGAAAGCCTCTGTCCCCATGGCCAAGTAAAGAAAACATGCTGGGTTGCAAAATAGTTCTTGAAGACTTGCTCAGAAGTAATACATTTCTAGTCACATTTTATTGGCCAAAGCAAATCATATAGCTTTGTCTCATGTCAAAGGGGAACAAAGGTACAATCCCTCCCAAAAGTAGGAGAACAAAAGGCATTGCTGAGTAATATGAACTGTTACCACAGGTACCTATTTTTAGGCCACAGTATTTTGATCTGTTTGTTCATGGAACTGGAATACTGACTATAGTGTTGGTTAGTTGTATCTGTTAAGTCTTACTAATCCCTAGAGAAAGCTCTAACTTAAGGTTTAATTAAGGCACAAAAGGGATTTACTGAAAAAAATAACTCCTTAATAATGAAACTTTTTATGCTGTAACTGCTATTATTAGTAGTACTATTATTAATAACAGCTAGTGTGCCATTTATCATGCATTTGCTATGTGCTAAGTATGCCTCGAAGCTCTTTACATATATTAATGTGTTTAATCCCCCAGCAACCCCATGATGCAAGTACTCCTTTTATTCCCATTTTATAGACAAGGAAACTGACTCACAATGATGTTTAGTAATGTGGTCAGAGTTCACAGCTATCATGGTTTTCTGGATGCCAATTTGACCCTTAAGTTATTAACATAAAATTATAATTGTTTGGTTTTTCTGCCAACACTAGGGTTTCCACATTGGGTTATTGTGAACCCCTCGGTTTGTTGTATGTAAAGCAATGTGTCTCTTTCTGTCAAGAGTCAGAAGAGAGCATCGCTCTCACCCCAATCACCAAACAAACCTGATAAACTACAAAGTCGAAGTTTCATAAAATTCACCAAAGTGGGAGATGCAAAGAAACATAAATAAACAAATTCCAGATTTGGGCAAGAGAGTTGCTTGAAGAGACCCTTCAAAAAAGATTATATGGAAGGTAAATAATTACATGAAATAGTGCCACACATCATTAGTTACCAAGGAAATGCAAATTAAACCAAAATATAAGGCGCTTACCTCAAATATTGGTGAGGCTAGGGGGCAACTAGAATTCCCAAACCCTTCTAGTTAGAATATAAAATAGTATAATTACTTTGGAGAACTGTTTGGTAGCTTCTAATAGTTAAACATACATCTGTCCTAGAAACCAGCAATTCTACTCTAGATAATTATCTAAGATGAATGAAAACGCATGTCCACAAAAGGTGTTTATAAATTATCAAAGCAGTCTTATTGATAAGCTGAAAACTGGAGACAACCTACCTGTTCACCAACATGTAAAGATAAAACTTTGTATGTTCACACAAGAGAATACTACTCAGCAGTAAAGAATAGGAATTACTGATACAAGCAAAAACAGGAATGATTCTGAAAAATATTATGCTGAGTGGAAGAAGCCAAGTGCAAGACATGAAAAATAATGTATGGTGATGGAAATCAAAACAATAGTTGAATTAAGCACAAAGGGGCACAAGGGACCTTTCTGGGATGATAGAAATAGTCTATATTTTGTTTTGAATTGTTAATATATGCAGTTATCAAAACTTAATTGAAATGAGGACTTGTGCAATTTATTGTACTTTACTTATATACGTCACTTTAAAAATGTATGAGGTCAAATATCATTATTTTGGAATACTGAGAATGAGTCAACTCTAAATCGAGTCCATGACACAAGAGCTAAAAGCCAAGTCGTGCAGGCCACCCAAGGTCAATAGAAAAACAATCACGGCACTTCTCCCATTCATTTAAGAGTCGGGTGCAGACACGACAGCACTTGCTATGAAAAAGGCACAACCATACACCTAATGAGTGATCCTATCCTTTCATCTCTCTCTAGCCAGTGTTATCTCATGTTGATCCACCCAAACCTACTGATGTGTCAGGACCGTAATCTCTCACTGTCAGCCTATAATTGTTCAGGGTCAGCCCTTAAAGCACAAGGGATTCCTGCTCTCACCATACAGAGCTTATCAATTGTATGGCTTGCTAGAGCTGTACCATTAACTGCTTGATTGTTTTGTGATTGCCATTTCTGTTAACTTTTCTATGAAAGTCTGTGCTAACACCTTCCTGCGAGGCTCCTTTGAAATACTCACATAGTGATGGAAAGTGGTATTACGCAGTGGGGTGACTGCAGATAAGAAAATGCACATCTTCTAGTCTTCACACTGCCTAAAATAGTATGTCTCACACTTTAATGTGTGTAAGAATCACCAAGGAATATTGTTAAAATTAACATTCTAATTCAGTAGGTCTGCAGTGGGACCCAAGATTCTACATTTCTAACAAGCTCCTAGGTTATAGGGTGTTGCTAGTCCATGAACCACATTTGAATTGTAAGGACCAAGTATTCTTTTCTCTATGATTATGCTCTCTGTTTCTAGAAGGTGCTTCTCTCATTCAACTACTTCAGGTTCAAAACATGCATGTGAGGATCCCAGCAGTGGACAAAGAATAGCTTTTTTAATTCAAAAATAAACATTCTAGAAAAAACATTCTCATTTTCATGTATTAACTCAAAATCAACACATCTCCTCTGATGTAGCCCCATAAACAACCTGCAAAGTTCCCATTGACCAGAAAGCAGCTCCTACAGAGTAGGCGATAGACCTTCCAGAGCCACATGGGACAAGAGCAATGGGCCACATGCAGCAGCCTCACCAACACTTAGCTCACGTTGGTTAGCAGGAACAGCCTTGCCTGACAGCCAGGGAGAGGAGGAGGGATGCAGCTCAGTGAGTCCCTCTCTGGAATAGGCCAGAGCCTGTTTCCATGATCAGGCAGAAAACAGAGCTTCTTTCCCCAATGACTCTGCTGGGTACAATTTTGCTCCTCAGGCAGATGCAAAGGAAAACAGATGTTGACCTTTGAGCATTACAAGAAGTAATAAGACTATAATGACAGTGTGATATTTGACATCCCATGGGGACATATTTTGAAAGTCTTAAATCTTTTATATATATATATGTATATATGTTAAAATATTATCTCTTTCTATTTTTAGAAAAATACACTGAAATCATTGAATCTAAATAATTCAGAATATTAATAAATTTCCCAACCATTTTATTTAGGCATCTGATTTATCATTCAGAATGAAACTTAAAACAAAACAATGAAACGTCATATGTAAAAGAGTAAATACCAATGCTTAATGCAGTATGATATAAAAAATTATTGCAGTTGATCAAGTTTACTGTTAATTGGATTGGTGGCATTAATCCTTGGGTACACAAATACTTTGTAAAAGAAACACGAACAACTAAAATATACATGCACATACAACATGGCAGCAAAAGAAGTCTCAATCTGCCCGTAGTTTTTGCTAATTTAAGAATATAAGCCAGTCATACTGTGATGAAGGTTAGGAGTTCTAGATTTTATATAACCAGCTTAAAATATGAAAATAAACTCTAAATGGAGGCAGCCAGTTAAGCACTGCCCCTAAGGTTTGGGGATCCACCTATACACAGAAATCTGGGAATTTATTAGGGAACAGAACACTGAGGAGTTCAACTGGGATTCTTGTTGAATATAGCTACATAAGCATGAAACGTCAACTGTTTTATCTTCACCGCTTGTCTTCCCCGTAGAAGTCTTCCATTCTAGAACACTTTATGAGAGTGGTTTAAGGTTGTCAGAGTCCCTGTTCCTAAAAAGCAATTCAGGCCCTGGCCGGTATGGCTTAGTGGATTGAGCACTAGCCTGTGAACTAAAGGGCTTCTGGTTCAATTCCCAGTCAGGGCACATGCCTGGGTTACAGGCCAGGTCCCCAATTGGGGGCGTGTGAGAGGCAACCACACATTGACGTTTCTCACCCTCTCTTTCTCCCTCCCTCTCCCTCTTTCTAAAAGTAAATATATAAAATCATGTAAAAAAAAAAAAAAGCAATTCAGCACTACTCAACGTTGTGATACAAGCATTTATTCAGGACTGGACTAATGTTTTGGTAGGAATTATAAAATGTATACTCTCAGGCAAGCTTAATTTTTATAACAGAGGTTTAGCTGAAGAATCAGGATTTCTCCTACACTCAAAGTGAGGAGCAATAAAATCTGAAGGTAATCATATATCTGAGGATAATCAGAGCTAAACTGAATTATTACAGAAAAGCACTAGGTTCTTTGGCAATATAGTCTAATCACCACCACTACTACCCTCACTACAATCACCACCATCACGCTCATCATTAGATCATCACCATCATCATCACCACAACCCCATCACCATTACCATCATTATCACCATTATTGTTGCCATCATATACTGTTGATAGTACAGAAAGTTGTAGAAGCCTTATTGAAAATAATTTTGGCAGTAAGTATTAAATTTTTAAAACTCATGTCCCATTTGAGCCATCAATTTCTTTCAAAGTTATCTGTGTTACAGAAATACATATGCAGAAATCCATGGAAACACTTAATGTTATACAAATGTCAATTTTCACCAAAAAATTCCAATTAAAGTCCCAAAAGGATTAATTTTAGGCAAATTGACAAACTCACTTTAAAATTTACATAGAAATATTGTTTGAAACACAGAAAAATTACAAATACCCTAAGTAACTTTCAAGACAAATTGATTTAACAGATGTTTATAATGTGCCTGTTATGTTCAGGTATTGTTTTAGCCAAGGGGATAGCTAAATAAAATGCTGGTATGCTCTTACTGTAGAAGAGTAGGCTGCATATAATAAGAATAAAGTACACTTCATTAACTCATGTGGAAAAATCTATATTGTGAAGGTTTAAAAAATCACAGTACAATACATACAATATAATGCTATGTATTTTCTAAAAATCATCTCCATCTGAGCATATAAATGTATACATACATAGAAAATAACCTAGGAAGGTATCACACTAACAGGGAATATATGATTATTTCTAAAGAGGAAAGTGCGATTGTGTAATATTTGAATTTTTACAAGAAGGATGTGTTGATCACATGCATACCTAACATGTATTAGGCTACACGAAAAATACCAGTGAAGCGTTCTCTGTCACAGTCTGGTCTAGAATAAACTGTACTTAACAGAATGTTTTCACAAACCTTCTCATTGTTGTTGGCCATTTTTCTAGGGCTTAAAATTTCTAGGCTGATGTTTGACAAGGTTTATATTTGTTAGAAGAAAAGGCAGAAAGGCAGGTGGATGAGAGAGAGAGAACAAATAAGGATGGCATTAAATCACTCAAACTTGGATTCTAATCCCTATTCTGAAACCTGATAAACATGTATGTAATCAGAACGTACACTTGTAATAGGATGTCAAACAAAAAGTTGCTTAAACAATAGGGATTTGTTAACACACATAACCAGAAATTCGGAAGCAGAACAGTGCCAGGCAGGATAATCCCAACAGATCTCCCTTGGCTTTTTCCTCATAGTCGCAATATGGCTGCTATAGCTCCATCAAAGTACCACACCCTTACAAGACAGCAGTCTAATGTAAGAAGAAATGAGGTCTTTTATTTATGCAAGTCTCTACTTTATCTGGGTAGATAGTTTTCACAGCAGTCTTCACAAGTTTTCCCTTACATGTAATTGGCTAGATTTATTTGGGCCACCCACAAATAAATCACTGGAGAAGAGGTAGAATAATCATGTTTGACCTAAGCTCAATCCTATTTCATATCCTGAGACTGAGCCTTCCTTCTTGCCTGAATACAACTCCCTGATACCCACAGTAATTCTCCGTTCCTCTATTAGCAAAAGAATAAAAAACAAATCGCTATTGAACAGCCAATATCCTGCTATAATAAGTAAAGATTCAGTTCCTTTATCTGTAAATTGGGCCAACCAACCTATCCTCGTAATTGTTTGGAACACTAAGTGAGATAGCATATGTTAAGCACTTGGCTTACACTAGCTATTTGATAAGTGACAGCCTTCTTCCTTAATCTCATCCATCGATATCTCTACAAGGAGCCTTTAAAAACATAGAAACCAATAAAACTAGAAGGCAAAGTATCTAGAGGTAGTTTTCTATTCCTTGCATTTACGTATTCCTAAATGATATGTTTACATTCTGCAACCGGAAGTGTCACTGTCCGTCTGAAGATTGTTACCTAAAATGCCAAATTAGTTTCTGAAAAGAGTTCTGCACAAAGCAACACAACTCAGTGATAGAAGTCAGTAGAGGAGATATAATCTAAGGGAAAAACTATTTTCTATATTAATTTCAGGTTTATCTATTGAAGAAAAAAGGAAAACAAATGGGTACTAATTGGACATGCTAGCCTCATATGGGGCTAAGCAGAGGGAGACTAATCCCAAACTACCGTTCCCCTCTTCACAACTAAGGATGACCACATTTACTTTCTCATAAGAAAATATCTCTCCAGAAATTCTAAAATAATAACGCCAAAGGTCCTTTGCACAAGATGGCAATCAATTTAAAATTATTCTACCACAAGCTATCAATATTTGATGACAAATTTGGCATTTTGATTTCAGCCACAGCAGGAAGAGAAGAGGGGAGGGACTCAGAGTTGGGCTTCTCTACATCAAGGTAGATATATTACCTCAGTGCGGGGCTTCTCAAAATTGAGTATGTGTCTGAGCCCCAGGGAGGGCTTGTTAAATAAGATTCCTGCGTTCCACCCCCAGCAGGTCTAGGGTGGACTCCAAGAATCTACATTTCCAACAGGCTCCCAGGTGATGCTGATGATACTGTCCAGGATTATTTTAATTCCTAGCAACAGAAAGTTAATTCAAACTAGATAAAGAGAAAAAGAGAATATATTGATATGTGTAACTAAGAGATAAAAGAATCAGTGCTGAGTTCAGGCATAAGAGGGTCCAGGAAGTCAAATGATGTCAATAGTGGTTCTCTAGGAGGCACAGTGACACAGGAGCCATGAGTATGAGTGATAGGCATTAGTCACTCCCTGAATCCCCACCTGTGAACTCAGGGTCAACCTTCGTCATGTGACATTGGAGAGGAGAGCTGTGAAATGCACATTTCTGAATAGTTTCAAATTACTTCCAGGCTAGAAGACTTCATTTGGAAATAGGCCTCTTCAAGTAAGCATGAAAGGAAAAGAGGAAGACCACGTACCAAAGCAAGCCAGCTTTCCACTATCTTACCTACCAGCTTCCCAACAAAGGGAGAACAAAACAAGAAACACTCAAATTCTAAATGCTTTAAAGGGCTTGCAAGTATTTCAAGTCAATTACCTTTCCTTTCTTTTATGCCTGATAAAACCATTTCAACAGAGACCCCAGGAATTTAGGGCTCTTTTGCATCTTTGCCAAAGGACAATTCTACTTAATTGGACTCCATCACAAAATCCAAGAGCATGGCCCAGACAAACCGGCTAGATGAGCCTGCTGTCAACTGATTTGTCAACAGTAGACCAAAGATCTGGATTAGAAAAAAATTTTTTCTGTCATTTGATGCAACAGATTTTTCAAAACAATATTTTAATTTGCATACCAAGCCAAATTCCCTCTCGGAGGAGGGATAGGGCACATTCCATTGTGTAAGACAATCCTCATTCCCACACGGTGAGGTCAGTGCTCAGCAAGTAATGCTCTTTCTGAGATTCTTTTTCTTGCCATTAAGGTTTCTATTATAAAATTTTAACCACTTCAGAATCAAGAAAGATGCTGCAAATCTTTGTTAGCGTTTTGTGCAAAACTGAAAGAGACAAGGCTGTCACCAACTGCTGCATGCACAATTATTTAATGACTTTTCCCTCATGGTATGAATAAGATTTCTGAAATCTATCTTCACCTCCCAGGACTTTCTTCTCATAGGAATACTGATTTGGACAGTTTATCTTCGCCAGCTTTTAATGTTCGGGGAGCAGTCTGATTGTTTGCTAAGATGATAGGAGGCATTTCAGGGCTGTGAGACTAAATCTTGGTAGGAATTTTGAGGTTAATGGGAAACATACTGGGCATTTTGCTGGTTAGGGGAATACTGGGACACAGGGAAGATTAAGGACAAAATGCACTCTTACACATAAATGATACAAAATGGCGTAAAATAGCAGAGCACAGCAGGGAGATTTTGGCAAGAGCCTGTTCTTATGAATATTTGAAAAAACACCAAGTAAAAAAAATCACAATATGTAGCTATCATCTATCTATCTACCTGTCATCTATCTTCTATCTATATGCATATCCCAAAATTTTAAGATTAAAGAACAAAATCGATTTTTATTTGAACCCTAAGCATGTGTTACTTTTTTAATTGTAAAAAGCTTTAAAAATATAGAACAGTGAGGAAAAGAACACAATCCAGTGCCTACCAGCCTAAATTAACAACTGTTCACATTTAGTTAAGTTAATTTAACTAAGTTACTTTTAAACTGAAAAAAGGGAGCAGTACAGAAAACATTGAAATCCCCTTCAGTTTTTTCCTTGTCCCATTTGCCTATTTAATTTCATAAGAACCCTTACAGTATATGGTCTTATAGTTTTATTTTACATACATATATTCCAAACCAATGCTGAATATGGTCTTGTATGTTTTCTAACATACACGTATACATAAATGCTCTCAATACAACACTTATGAGGGGGGACCCCCCCAAAAAGTGGAATTTATTTATAAAACTGTGTATTCATCCTTGTATGTTTAACTTCCGTCACCTTCAAAGTCCTCTCCATCTGATGCAATACACCATATTGAGATGCTTTTTTCCCATGGCTCAAAACAGTTTTTGAACTTGTCGATTTTGATGCCTTTTAGTGATTCTGCCCTTTTTGTTTCACCTCTTCCACATTGGGCAAAACGTTTCCTTTGAGGACTGTTTTCATCCAGGGAAACAAACAAACAAAAAAGCTCAGGGTGAGAGCAGGCGAACAGGGAGGGTGGGGCCCAGGAGTTATGCCGTTTTTGGTCAAAAACTGCTGAACACTCAGCACGCTGTGGGCAGGTGCACTCGTAAATCACCCATCATGAGATGGGCAAACGCATTCAAAGCGTCTTTAAAAAAAATTCACTGAGGCCAATGCAGCCTCTTACAAAAATGTCAGCTGGTCCACTGATACAGATGGGTTCCTAGAACACTGACCTGGCAGGGAAAGCCTGTACTACAAGGGGCCCGCCCTCCAGAGGATAATTCCAGTTTGGGGGGCTCCCCCTTCATAAGATATGACAACTTGATTTTTTTTCATTCAGTGTTATAAATTTGAGCCTATCTATTTTGATAGCTATAGATGTAGGTCATTATTAATGGTGACATCACATTCCATTCTATGAATACACTACAATTTATCTTCTAGCCAGCTGATGACCCCTTCAACTATTTCTTTCATTTTTCACTACTACAAACAATGCCGCAAAGAATGATCTTGTCCATATTTCCTGAGGCTAAAGTGGAAGAGTTCCTCCTGGGACTATATCAAGGACAGAACTGCTGGGTTGTAACATCTGCACATTTTCAGCCATGCTAAATGTCAACAAAATGTGCTCTCATGAGGTGATGGCAATTAGTATCCCAACCAGCAGCACTGACAATTTCTGTTTTCCTTTATCCTGGCCCAAACTCTGACTATGTCATTCTTAAGGGCTCTCCTAAGGGTCCCTGATAAACAACCAAAATGAGTTTCAGCTCCCACCTGGAAAGAGCCTGCAGTGGACATCTCTGCCCTGTGCCCACCAGCATCCCGTATTTCTAAAAACAGAGCTCCTCTTTTCTATGGAGAACTGCCGTCCCACCCAGTGGGCTGGTTGGTAGTCACACGGTCAGGAAGAAGCCCTTCCCTAGGTAGCGGTGACCCATCCAGGAGTGGAGATCAGAATATTGGCTATCAGAATTTTTCCTCAGGGGTTAATATGGGCAATAGGAGAGAAGATCTCTCCCTTCCTCTTATAAGGTGAGTAGTAAGAAACAAGCTGTCTTTGTCTGCCTGAAGAAGCCATGGAGAGGACAGAGGAATCAAGATTGGATACACAGAAATTCCACTCCAAAAGAACTGGAAACAGGGACTTGAACAGATATTTGTATACCAATGTCTGCTGCAGCATTATTCACAATAGCAAAAAAGATGGAAACAAGCCAAATGTCCATCAACAAATGAATGGATAAACAGAAAGTGGTGCATACATATGACGAAATATTATTCAGCCATAAAAATAAAGTACTAATATCTGTTATGATGTGGATGAGCCTTGAAAACATTATGCTAAGCGAAATAAGCCAGACACAGAAGGACAAATATTGTACGGCTCCACATATGCAAAATAACTGAAATAGGCAAATTCATAAAGACAGATAGTAGATTAGAGCTTACCGGGGTTGGAGAGAGAGGGGGGATGAGGAGTTACGGCCTAATGATTACAGAGCTTCTATTTAGGGTGATGAAAAAGAGCTGGAAATGAATAGTGGTCATAGTTATACAGCATTTTAATGTAATTAGTGCCTCAGAATTATACAATTAAAATGGCTAAAATGTCATATCTTATGTTATATATACTTTGTCACAATTCATTTTTTAAAAACACAAGATCATTGAGAGTAAAAAAAGAAAAAAAAAACAAGATTAGATAGACAAACAGAAAGGGAGATGCACACAAATATGCCGTAATGACATCATTTGACTCTCTGGATCCTACCATGCCTAAAGTTGCCCCTAATTATTTTATCTCTTAGTTGCATATATCATATATTGTTTTTTTTAGTTGTTTTTTGTCTTAGTTTATTTAGTTTGAATTGGCTTCCTGTCGCTGGGAATAAACATAAGCCCAGATTAGGCATAACAGTATATAGTCAGGAAGGAAAAAATATTATTTTAATACCACTTAGGTTCTAAACATTTAATTTAAACTTCTGCTGTTTGCAGGCAATCAAATCTTACTCTAGTTGAGTTTGTGTATGTGTGTGTGTGTGTGTGCGCGCGCGCGTGTGTGTTATGAGGGGCTGATAATCACTTAAATGTTTGATACAAGGTCTATCCCAATCAAAATTTTTCCAGATACATTTCTCTTCTGGCTAATTTCCTAAAAATAATTGAGTGACATGCTGAAGAGAATAGAAAGGAAAAAGAGTCCACAACCATGCGAAGACGGACATTAAGTGATTCTTTTACTCTACTACCAAATAGGGGGAAAAAATGGTCCCAAGGCAAAAATAATTCTCACGTTTTAAGTATTTATATTGTCCTGGAGCATGGATGCTCCCTTTCAGAGTTACCATCGCTTCATGAAGGAAGCACAGGTCCCCTCCCCACCTTGTTTATAAAGGCCACTGATGATTCTTACATTGATTTCATTTGCTTTTTAGTAAGAAATTGACAAAGCCACAGCGGCAAAGAAGAGGGAGAAAAGGAAGAGAACTCCTTCCTCTTGAGTTTCCCCTTCATTAATTTGATGTTTCTATCTTCACTTAATTTTAGCAACAGACAGTACAGAGCTAGATGAAAATAACTGAAGGTTTGAAAAAACAAGATGAGTAATTTTAGCCCTTAATAATTCATGGGAACAATTATACTTTGACTCTAACAGTTTCTCCTTTCTCAGAAATTACAGAAATGGCAAACCTGGCTAATTTGCCTGTACTCTTGCTCATAATTTGATTCAGAATGAAGCAAAAAAAAAAAAAAAAAAGAAAATAAATAAATCCATTTGCAGAGACAAATTATAGAATTCAAAATATTATTTATTGTAGGATTTCCTCAGGGACTTAAATATTAGTGGCGGATAACAAAATTGTGAAAGGTCCCAAAATATTTAATAAGTGTGACAAAAACTCTAGAAATGCAATGGCCTTTAGGGCAGGCAACAACGAGACAAGGGACTTGCTCGTACAGAGTAAGAAAAGGGAAGGTTTGCCACATGAAAAATCCAAATATTAATAATACGTTAGATTGCTTTTATTAGTGCTTTCACAGTTCCCAAGCAATAAAAATCAAAAGGGAATCAGGCAAAATACAATAAAAATGAACAATCTGTTCAACATGAAAAGAAAAACGAAGAGAAGATAGGAAAGGAATACTGCAACATTATGAAAACTGAAACATCATTTTCTCCTATTTTTTTTTTCTTTTTGGCTCTGAAATAGCTCCATAAGGATTTGGAGGAGGGGAGAGCAAAGGAACCAGGGAATCTCCTTTGGAAAAACAAAATAGAGTTTCCAAAATGCATCTATGCTTCTCTTCAGCCGGTTTAGTATGTTTCTTCCCCCTGTAAATGCTTATGTGGATGCCTTTTCTGCCTGGTTATTCATAAGCAAGACATTTTTGAAATATGCAGCTTCATACCAGGAATGGGGCGGGGTGGGACAACATACAAAGGAGCCTTCGTTTCAAATATTAGCACAAAGAACCGCTTCTTTGAAATATGTAACATTTCCAACTGTGGGAAGGCACATCTGGCTTCATGTGCCAGTGGTATATAAGACCTTCCAAAGGAAGCAACATGACTGAATAACCATGTACAGTCCAAAGCTCATTGTAACACAATAAAAAATATGAGCTATTTCCACTTCTGACACCATATGAGTTTTTGGTTGGTCTCACAATCATGAGGGTTCCGTTGAATGAATAATGCCATAGTTAGAGGGGGGAAAAACATTTGGCAGAAAGAGGGATAAGGAGGCAAGAGGAGAAATAATTGACATGGAAAGTCATTTGATATTACCAGTTAAGCTCCAGAATTGGGGTTTTGAGGATAACTCCAAACAAAATCCCAGACATTGGTTTGGAAACTGTTTCTCTAATCTATGTTCTACTTTTGTGGCTTTCCAATGAATGCTATCCCCAAATTACAAATGTTTTCTTCAAACCGAATTTCCTGTGAATTGGCAACAATTAGTTTAATTGGATTGAAGAAAATATGATTAATGTCGAGAAGAATATACTTGCTCTGAATCTTCTAGAGAAAAATCTATTCTGTTTTGGTACAAGTATGAACCAAAGTTATAAATAATTCATTATATGATGCAGTTCTATGATAAACTTGAAGTCTTGCTTAAATACTGACATTTTCTTTGTAGTAATAGGCTGTAATAATGAAATGAATTACAGGGAGTTAAATTCTTTATGAAACACCCATATTAATTCAAGGCCAAAGTCTTACTTTCTTTTATACAGATTCCCAGCTTCTACTCATTTATGCAGATATTTCATTGCAGCATTCATTAGCTCGCTCTTTAGAAGCAGGAAGCTATAAAATTGTTGCATACATATATTAATAATTATCACTTATTAAACAATCACTCTAGCTAGTTTATATACTACGTAATGTTGTCATCTCTACTTAAGATATGAGAAAGCAAGTCCATGAGGTGTTGGATAACTTGACCAAGGCTACATTTAAACCCAGACCTAGCCCCAGAGCCTGTGCAGTCTTCATTACATGATGCGCTCTCCAACTGCAAGAAATTGGCAGTCCCATCACAATGGGGACCACACAAAAATACTCATAGGAGATAAGTAGAACAAACTACATCACAGAAAAGACTGTTTCCAAAATGTTAGCTACAAGAGCATTAAAAATGTCCTAGAACTACATCCGCTGAATCCTAAATCAATATTGGTCAATTATTTACATATATATTGGAAATTTAATGTTTATATTTTATATCTTAATTAAGTGCTAATAGCATTTTCACAAATATAGCATTTACTACTTGTTAATAAAAATTCAAAGTACAGGTATTCCCCAATTCCCAAAAGTTGGTGTTAGCACCACTTTGCTTTTTTAAAAGACCTGCCTGTATATAAAAACTTAAGCTTTTCAATAAAATACTTACATTGGGTTTGAAGACTCTTTCTTACAAGAAATTGACCCCATTCTCCCCCTCCTCTTTATGCCTGTTTTCCTCTGTGCTGCTGAGAAGACTCAGCAATTTATCAGAGGACAAAATTAAGAAAAAAAGGAGAAGGAGTAATGCTCAACCTGAGAATAAATCAGCACACTCCTGCCACCACTGTCCAGCAGCCCTACTGAGACTCAGGGAGAGTTGCCGGAAATAGTTGACTTACCTAATGTGGCTACATTTTATCACCCATGTATAAATGCTGAATTCGCTACTTCACCCCTCTTCTGGTATTTCCCAGAGGTGAAAAGTGAAAATGATATGGACCAGACCTGGGAGATGAGGGGAGGACTTGTACATTAGTTGAAGAATCTGACAAAAATCTATTTTTATTGCCTAGGAAGAAAATAAGCATTTTCTTATACAATTGAAACATTAACTGTCACTAGTATAGAATGAGGTATCTTTTTATGAGATAGTAACACTTATCTGAAATAAGGTTTTCAAATGCTATGCTGATTTATATAATTCTCAGAATGAAGGTCTCTTATGGGTTCCATCATGTATGTTTCTCCCCAAAATAGCCCCAAAGATAATTTGTAAAAACACATAGAGCTTACAGTAGACAAAACAAATGGAATGAAGACCAAGCACTTTTGAAATGTAGATCAAAATCCATCCATATTATTGTGAGTGATCCAAATTATTTCCAAAATAAGGTAGTACATGTTCATTGTAGGAAATCATATGATACTAAGCTATATAAATTAAAATAATAATATTCTAGCTCTTTGTGACTCTAACAATTTTGTTAGCAGTTTGGTATACATCTTTCTACATCTTTCTTAGGCTCATTGTAATATATACCTATTTCTTTTTAACTTTTTTTCAAAAATAGGATTATATGAATGCACAGTTTATTCAACTGTTCCAATTTTTAAAGGCATCTCAGCTCATTTCTAGTAATTTGTTTCTAAAAGTAATGCTATGATAAACACCCTCTACAAATGTTTATCTATTGACAGTTTCATTTCTGTAGAATCAACTCTACAAATTGGGAGTATTGAGTAAAAATAGATGTCTATTTCAAAATGGAACAGATACTGCCAGAAACCAACTTTTCATGTTTAGCTTAATGTGAATGCAAATGTTCACACATAGAAATATTTATGGATACGTGGTAATGCATAGCTTAATTTATAAACATATATTTCCTTGCTCTGCCAACAAGCCCGCTTATAGCACCCAAATCTTGGTTTCTAATATTATTCTCCAATAAAAGGAACCAGAGAACCTTGGAGAAATGGCTAAGCCTAGGACTGGAGCAGAAAATATACAAAAGAAATGTGGAACAATTTGAACAACAAAATAAATAAAGCAGTTTCTCATTATAACCCCAAGTTTAAAATAATTATCCATGAGTTCATATTGGCATAAACAATCGAATAAATAAATGTGGAAGATTAAACATATCGTCCACACACAAGAATTCTAAATAGTTCATGTACATAAACTGCCCTCGAGGAGATGGAAGATAATTCTCCTTTCCTTGAATATGCCCTGTGCATAGTGACTTCTTTCCAAAGAATGTAGTATGGAAAAGGGGAAAAAACAATAAATTTACAGTACAGAAAACTGACAAACACTACCTCAGGCAAGCGATCAAGTGGTGACAAGTCATGTTGGTAGTATATACTGTCAATATAATGTGACATGAATGGGGCTTTGCCTCTGTGGCCTTCCATTAATCCACAAGCCCCATCTAATTATGAGAAAAAAAATTAAACAAATTCCAATAGACGGCATCCTGCAAGATATCTGACCAGAGCTCCAATACTATCAAGGTCATCAAAAACAAGGAAAGTCTGAGGAACTGCCACTGCCAAGAGGATGCTAAGGAGACATGATGACTAAATGTAAGTTTGCTGGTGCAGCCACTATGGAAAACAGTATGGAATTACCTCAAAAAACTAAAAATGGAACTGCCATTTGAACCAGCAATTCCACTGCTAGGATTATACCCGAAAAATCCTAAAACCCTAACTTAGAAGAACCTATGCACTCCTATGTTCATAGCAGCCCTGTTTACAATAGCCAAGTGCTGGAAACAGCCTAGGTGCCCGTCTGTAGATGAGTGGATCAAAAAACGGTGGTACATTTACACAATGGAATGCTATGCAGCAGAGAGAAAGAAGGAACTCCTGCCATTTGCAGCAACATGGATGGAACTAGAGAGAATTATGCTTAGTGAAATAAGCCAGGCAAAGAAAGCAAAATGCCATATGATATCATCTAATACAGAAAACTAAAGAACAACACAAACAAAAGAACTAAATAGAACAAAGAGCAGAATAGCAGTCAATAGGGGGGAGTGGGGAGGGAGAGAAGGTGGGAGATAAGTAAGGGAAGGGTCTAGTCAAGGAACGTATATGAATGACTCACGGACATGGACAACGGGGAGGGGTATGATTGCGGGAGAAGGGAGGGGGTGGGAGGGGCGAGCAATGGGGGAAAATGGGACAACTGTAATTGAATAACCAAAAAATAAAATTAAAAAAAATGTAAGTTTGCTGAATTAACCCTAAGAAGGGGAAAGGCCTAGTCAAGGAACGTGTATAAATGACCCATGGACATGGGCAACAGGATGCGGACTGAATGTGGGAGAGGCGCATGGGCAGGGGAGAGTAATAGCCAAAAAATTGGGACAAGTGTAACTGAGCAACAACAAAAAAATTTTTAATCTGAATTAACAATGAAATTTAGTTAATGTTGTTTTCAGTGTTGGTTCCTTAGTTTTGAAAAATGTCAAAATGTCCCATACTAATGTAAGATGTTAATAATAGGGGCAACTGGGTGTGGAGTATATGGGACTCTCTGTACTATCTTTGCAAGTTTTCTATAAATGTAAAAGTATTCTAAGATAATAGTTTTATGAGTATTATATTAAAAACAATAACTTATAAAATATCAATTAAACTGGAAATTGAAAAGGAATCCTAATAGCATGAAATACTGCTAAATACTTTAAATACATATATATATGTATATATATATATATATATGTATTTTAAAAAGGTACAGAACCTGCATGAAGAAGATTACAAAATTATGTTAAAGGAATTAAAACAAGATTTTGTAAAGGGAGAGATATACCAGGTTCCTTCTCTAGAAGACTTAAGGTAATAAAAAGGCCAACTGGGGTGGGGGTGGGGGAATGCGACAACTGTAACAGAACAATAAGTTAATTTTTTTTAAAAAGGCCAACCTACTGGTTTAATAATATTTCTATAAGAATCCAAGCAAAGTTTATTTGGATTATGGGACTTTTGGGCGAGGGGGGCAGGAATATGGAAGGTTGAATCGGGGGGAAATGATTGTAAAGTTTTATGAAAATTGCAAGAAATTTTTGAAATGTAATAATGAAGAAAGATTTTCTCAACAATGTTTTAAAATTATAAGAAACTCCCCATAATAAAAGGGTCTGGCATTAACATGAGAAAAGACAAAGAGATCCCAGTGTATATAATAATGTCATGTCTGTTAAAGCACTTACATCAATTCCAAAGGAAAGGGCTAGACGATGCATCTGGAAGGGAGAGAAGGAAGCAGGGGAACGGGACAGTGCAAGCAGAACTAGAAGGCATTCAGTGCATCTCAGCAAGAAAACAGGCAGCAGCTGGGATTAGGGATGGCAGATAGAAGGAAGTCTGCAAAGGCCAGAATGCCAGGCTGTGTTTAAGCTTTCTCCAGTAGTGAGGGACTGCTAAGAAAAGGTTTGATTAAGACAGGGGGCTGGGGCAGGAGGCAGGGAAGAAGACTAACATTTATTGTGTACTGACTGTGCCCAAAGTGTTCTTCTTGGAAATTGGCATAGATCAGCCATTTTCAACCAGTGTGCTGCAAGAATTTTTTATTTAATTTTATTTTTTGGTTTTGCAATTACGGTTGTCCCATTTTTTCCCCCATCGCTCCCCCACCACCCAGCCCACCCCTTCTCCCACAATTCCATAGTAAATGGAATACTATACAAGAATTTTTAAAACATGCAACACCTGACTATTTAGTCAGGGGCCCTGACCTCTTTTCCCTTAGGTTGTCAAATTGAAAAATGGCTACAGTCAATACAACAATGGCTGTGTGGTGTAGATATATATCAGAACACCTATTTTTTGTCAGTTTGGCAAAAAACATATTTTCTGGTGCACTGCAGAATTTTAGTAATTAGTTTATATGTGCCATGAGATGAAAAAGGTTGAAAATTGCTGATGTAGGTCACCTTAACCTTCATCACAATTCTTATGAGATTGATATTTTTCAATAAGTAGTTTGCTGTTCTTGTTACATTCACCTCCTTGCTTTACTTTTGAGCAATATTTGTACTGTTATTCTGAAATATTTTCTTTATTTTGTAGTATAGAGCAGAGAAGGAATTATGCTAATAGTGTTACAAAAGAGAGTTTGCATGTAAGAAAAAGTTAAGATTATAAAATTAAAGAAGTCAGAAACTGGTACTGTTAATTTGAGTTGCAAATGTTAATATGAACTTTTCAGGTTTAAAAATATGTACTTTCTGGCTCTGTCGGCTAAAATGACTAGTAGAAACAAATACCAATGGCCTTAGATTTTGGCCTCTAATTCCCTTCCCCACTGAAAATTGTCAGTTTCTTGGAGGTATGGCCAATCCAGGATCTGGTTCAGTGGCAGGGAAGATATGAGGTAAGCATGGGACATTTTGCACTGCCAGAAATCAAGAAAGATTTCAAAGAGAAATAGTCATTTCAAAAGGACTCTGGAAGCAGCTTGAAGAGGCTCCCATTACTCAAATCTATGGAAATCTGAGCATCAAACAGTGTAACTGAAGTTGAGCATCCCTGTTTTATCAGTAATAATTGCAAGCAACTCAGTCCGGGGGAAGTTAAGTAATTTGTGCAAGCATATGCAGCCAGTAGGAAGTAGACCCGCTGTTGAAGATGAGTTTTCATGACTCCAAAGCAATGCTTCTACTATACACTGTGCTTCTTGATCAAAGCAATGTTTAACTGAAAAGAAAAGTGTTGAAGCGAAGAAAATAAAAAGAGAGCAAGGAAGGGGCTGGTAGGAAAACCTGAAATTAATTTTCATTAGAAACGATTTTCTAGTAAGTAGTCCCGTCCAACAATACAAAAAGATGAGTACAGATATCAAAGCAGTGGCTGGATAAAATGGTGTATTAGAGAAACCACTACAGTCTCTCCAATACTGGTGTCCAGATGTTGCAAGTGCTCCCTAATGCCCAGTAACAGTGGTCAGATCCCTACACCACGCCACAGTATGTTGTCCAGCCCAGGTAAGTTTGATACAGACAGTCCTAAAGACTTGTTGAATTTTCCTTCAGCTCGTGCTGGTGCGCTTGTGGCTGGAGCCAACTCTGGAATTCAGTGTCTTCCTGTCTTCTAACTCTGATCACAACTTTACCCCCAACAGGGACCGTGAGCCTTCCTTTAATTTCACAGAACACTGGTAAGACCAGGATATATGCTTTAATAAAATTTTACTGACCACACAAGGCTAATGCAGAAGAAAGAAATTTAAAACTAGATACAGAAATAGTGTAGCTCCCAGTAACCACCATGTTGCAGAGTAGAGTCTGCCTCCCACTATCCACTCACTCTGGGAGGGTTTTTGACCATTGTCTCCCCATAACCAAACTCTCCTGGGACCCAGAGAGGAAATAAGTTTATCCTTAATTAGCAGCCTCGGGTTCCCCTCCTGGGAGGGTACAACTCTGCCCTCCAATGAAGAATTTTTATGCAGATGGCATCTTCCCTTTGGCACAACCAAAAGGTTGACTGTGGTCATTTTTGTTCCCCACAACTGAAGAGCAAGCAGCCTCAAAGGAGAATCAAGCATCCCTCTCTTGCAACAAAACTAACCACAGAAATTTCAACACTAGGGTGTCTTTTTCTCCCAAGGTTCAACTACCCCCGGAACTAATTTCTTCAATTAAGGGCCAGAGTTAAGATCTGGGACTTATCCAGATCCAGACATCTCAGTCAAAGGAAAGCTGTCCCCAATCTTATGACCCAGGACGAAAACGTCAGCCATGATTTTGGGGGAAAGGGGAAGGAGAGGAATGAAACTTGTTACTCCTCCCCTTCCCAGAGCAAACACCAAAGGGCAGATTACTCCTTCCCCCGCTCCCACCCACTTTATGATTCAACTAGACCCTGAAGTTTCACTCTATCCTGTATCTCATCTTGAAAAATAAGAACTTGCAGTGATGTATTTTGACCTCAGGGTGGTGTATAGACATGCAAGGTAGGCCTAATTTGCCTCTTGATCGCTGCAGCTTTGTGTGTCACCCAGGACTCAGTGCGGGAAGAGAGGATTTGCACACTTCACTCTTGCAGCCTGCCTCTACGGCCCTAGGGGCCGACCTGTAAGAACTGCATGAATCAGGACCCCAGTGCAGAGTCCTGCTATAGATACCAGAGAAAGTGAGAAGAGTAAGTTTCAAATAAGAACTCCCCCCACCTCTGTGCCCTGGCTGCATGTAGGCTCATGTCCGCCAGGCTCTGTTTGTTGCCCAAAGGTCACAGCCTAGCTAGCAGGCCCTCTAAACTAAGCTCTCCTTATCTCTGGGTTCTTGGAAACTGATCTCTCCCCTCCACTCTTCAGGCTGGGTTTGCCCAGGCCATCCATGCTTACTAACCCCAGGATGCTGGACCTTCCCTTGAGGCTTCCACACCTTTGGAAATAGACCCTTCACTGAAGTGTTTGCAAATTACTGAATATGAACATGCACCCTGATGGATACAAGTGGTTAGGAAAGTTCTAATTTAACTCATACCTTGTGAGATGGATTATGCTGTTTGGGGTGGGTGACTGCAATCCGTGTGACGTGACATGGCCTTTCCTCTGCCTCACTGCCTCCAGGTCCTTCTTAGCTTCTTTCCCCAGCACTACACACACTTGCCTCCTAATGCTGAGGCACCCTTGTCCGGTGTGCTGGGCACTGAGGTGCACTATCCAAATCCCCCTTCGATGAGATACCTGCTGCCCCAGCTTCTGGGAGCGTGCTGCTGGCAGAAAGCCCACAGCCTACAACTTAGCAGCAGAAGGCTACCAAAGCCAAGGTCATGTTCTTCACAGGAACTGCACCCAGTGCAGTTGGTCAAAGTGAGGGTATAAAATTCTTGTCATTTGGCCCAGATTATGATGGGGCATTTTACATAAAGGCTGACTCAACCTGCATTGCATGGGTCCCTTAGATCAGCGGTCCCCAACCTTTTTGGAACCAGGGGCCAGTTTCATAGAAGACCATTTTTCCACGGACCAGGGTGGGGGTGGGGGTGCGGGAGAAAGGAGGCGCAGCTCAGGCATTAATGCCAGTGAAGCATTCCTCACTGGCCGGCTGCTCACCTCCTGCTGTGCGGCTGGTTCCTACCAGGCCATAGACCAGTACCAGTCTGAAGCCCCAGGGTTGGGGGCCCCTGCCCTAGATGATCCCCTCACTAGGTCAGGGGTTAGAGATGGAAGTGTCGCTGCCCTGATTGTTGGAGGTAAAGAATGGTAAGACTCCCAGTGCCACTTTCTCCAAGGAGACTCCTTCACAAACACCTCTTAACTCTCTACCCTCTTCACTCTTATCTTCCATGTCAGTGAGTCCTCTCCAGATTTTCTACTTAAAATTACTGTCCTGGGGGTATTGTGCGATGCGGTGTCCATTTTCTTCATCCCTCAGCCAAAACTGACCTTGGAAAGAGCTCCATTTTAACAACACCTTCCATTATGGAAATGCTTGAACATGGCAAGAATATCTTTTGGAAGAACTACATCAGTAGTCTTCTCTAAGGAGGGAAGTGGATGGGCAGAAGAGAAGGATAGGATTGAGACATACTTCTCATTCTCCGTATGTTATATCTACTAGATTGAGCCTTATGGGATTACTGACAACTGACAATTTTTTATCTACAATTTTTTTATTCTCTTGTCTATCCTCAGCACAGTCAATTGTGGGAAGCCAGAGGTGAATTAATTCATGTTTCTCTCACCATCAGGTTATAATAACTATAAGTGGCCTAATCTGTGCCTTATTTCTTGCTCTCAAACCTTGACCATGCTAGATAATTTTCCTACGCTAACCTTCTATATTCTAAGCTTGCTTCTGGAAGTAGAACAGAAATTATATACAACCTAAGAAAAGCAATCAGTAACATTACGACTTTGTCCCTACCCTATGTACAATACTCTCCCCAAGTCCCCAGATAAATAACCCTCTTCCATGACTCTGCTAAGACACCACCTTCTCTCTAGTCTTTTCCGAATTTCCTCTTGCTGCCTCCAGCACAATGAGGAAAGACTGACCATTCTACTGAGCAGATGCCTATCAAAGGACCTATCACAGTATTGGCCTCGTGTGTAGACATATCTGGCTTCTTCATTATACTATTCATTGTTTTTAAGGAAAAAAGCTCACACCTCTATATCCCAAATTAGAAAGTGCCAGGATCAGACCAGTAGGTTCTGCTAGAAGAGGATCCATAAGTGATTGCTGAATGAACAAATGACTTCATTATGAAAGCTGGCATTATTTTGTAGCAAAAATGAATTCAGCAGATAGTTCATGCTGCACACTCCTTATTGTAGTTTGAGTGCAATATTAAATGTGCAATGGGATACAACTGTGAATCATTAGCTTATGCGGACTCAATTACTCAATGGTCCGTATATGATAGATGTCTTGGATACACAGTCCTAGCACACAGAAATGCACTCTTTCTAAAAACATACCTTGACAAAGAAGGGTAGCCAATAAGATCCTGGCTCCTTCAGACGATTATTCTGTTATGCTTCATAGCCTCCAAATTTCTATCTTGCTTCTAAATGATGAGGAATTTCAAGTCTCCGAGGAGGACAAATAACATGAGAAAACTTTGTCAGGAAACTTACAGGCTCCAGGGCCAGAGTTTAGAAAACACTTATGCAGGTGAGGCTGTTTTCAAGAAGTTTTGGCTATAAAAATTCCTCTTTGTCAGAGTTACCATGTATTAGTCTAAGACAGTTACATTTTCTTATTATAAGCATGCACTGTGCTCTGTATCTGGAGCATTTGCCAAATTGTAGATTTATTCGTGTTTCTATACATCTGTGAAAAGAATGTGTGTTCTGTTTCATCAGGGAGTTACTTGAAGTCACAGGTTGCTAATTCCAAGTGAATAGAAACAGTGATTAATCTGGGAGATATGAGCTCTCCACTATTCATGTAACAGATGTCCATTATGATGAGTTACACATTTGTTCCATGTTTACACTAGAATACAAAAAAAAGAGAATTCGACCATTTTGTAAAAACACACACACACAAAAGAAAGAAAAGAAAAGAAGGATGTGGGAAGGTAGGGAATTAGAAAATACTTGAAAATGTTTATTCAGGTGCCAGGTTAGATGCAATGGAGACATGTGGTATGTCTGCAGGGCAGCAGGTAAAATGTAGAGGGGAGGTAGCGGTTGGGGGAGAGAGGACAAAGCGGGGGTAAATGTTCCTGGCTTCCTTTCAGGGTGAGGATATTAACTCAGCTCATCTCACTTGCCTGAAAGGAGCACCAATGCCAAGACCGGCAATTTCATCAGCATCGGCTACACAGAAGATGGGATTTCAGAGGGAGGCCTAAGAAAAGGGAGGAGGATGTATGTCATTTTGTTCAAATAATTAAAAACAAAGTTGGCAGTCTATCTTGCTGTCAAGAAGAATAAACATCAGACTATAGTGCTGGAAGGGGAAGTGCAAGAGGCTTCCTGCTGCTCCCACTCTGGTCCAATACAAACTCCATAGTTCTCTCCACACACGCACACACAAAAGATCCTCCTATGTGTTTTTTCAGTTACTCAGAGCAGAGCTAACACAAGAAGAAGACACAAGCCAGGAGTAAGTGTGGGGGAGGCTGACTGACTGAGCCACACTAGAGCTCTTAGCTTGATAGCTCTGAATACAGCGTTTCTAAAGTAGGATGAGTGAAAGAAAAGTTTCCAGAACTTTCTTTTCTCTCTCATAGATATGCCCAAGAACTAAAGCAGGGCCCAGCATATGGAAGGCACTAAATAAACACATACATAAATATACACATTTTTAAATGAGTTAAACATGTGCTGGACTTAAATGGCATCAGTACATGGATGGATAATATTTACCAATGCATTCATTATCTTATGCACTTGCAGGATCACTGAATTATAGTAGATGCAATATCATAACCAAAAGCTAAAGAATCCTATCTGAATGTCATAACATGGCTGACATTTGTCCTAAATTATACCTTTCTTGAGTTTCTTTTTAATAGCAACAGTTTTTAGAGGACAGCAAATTCCACATTGTTACCTAATAAAAAGATTAGCATGGTCAATTGATAAAAATAATAATTCAAACAGACTCACTGAGTGTTTTGCTTCTAAAACATTCTAATCACTATTCCCCTACATTTCTAGTAATGTATCAAACTGCTCTTCAATTGCTTCAAAAATGTTGAATTTAAGGTGCAAAATGCTCCGCTTTCACATCTAGACCTTTCCTTTTATTCTCTGAAAACTATGACAAAAGTGAGCAATCCTTGCATTTTCGACACTCACAGGCCAGTTAGAGAGCAGAGCTATTGTATTCTGAAACTCCTCGTGTTGAGTGGGCCTCTGGGAGACATGCGAGGCAACAGCAGCCTACTCGTCTACCTAGAGCAATACAGGGAGGAAACACCGCTAACGTAGCCAAAAAGATTAAGGGGGAATTTGGTTACTTTTAATGAAATTTTTATGACATCTTGCTATGCCGAGTTAGCAGTGTGGGTAAGTGGGTACTTTAAAGCAGTTAAAAGGTTCTTTCAGGCATCCAAATTCTTTGCCAAAAATATTAACGTTCTTATTTAGTCTAATCCCACCAAGTGAGCCAAGCTGATAATGACAGAGAAAGGAAGCTTCAGTTTTGGAAGGAAGTAGGAATTGAGATAATACTGGGGTCAGCAAACTTGTTTTGTAAAGAGTCAAATAGCAAAATGTTTTTGGCGTTGTGTGTCACATGGTTTCTGTTGCAAACGCCCAACTCTGCCACTATGGTAAAGGAAGTCATAGACAATATGTAAATAAATGGGCACAGCTGTGTTCCAATAAAACTTTATTTGTAAAAAGTACGTGACAGGCTGGATTTGGCTCACAGGCCATAACTTGCTGACTCCTAGGATAATATGTAGATGAGTCTCCAAAACAGACTAAAGAGGCAGATCTCAAGGTCAAATAGAAAGTTATAGGTTTTTAAAAAAATCCCTGTATTTTAAAATGTGTGTGGTGGTACATCCTCTTCTTGTGTGGATCTTATGGTGCTTGTCTTCCAATAGCATTTCCCTAAATACATCATTGAAATGCACATCTTTTCATCCAATTACCTGCATAAGCTTAGTGTCAGTTGAGAAAATAAAGTCATTCTAAATATTACGGAAATAAAAATTCCAATATAAGAGTCAAGACCTGCATCCATGTTGGAATATCTGGGGGAATGGGGTCAAGAAAGTCACTGCCAAAGACCAGGGAGGCAGACACGGAATATCTCATCCTGGCAGAGCAATGTGGGTGTGTGGCTCACAGAAGCTGTACAGAAATCGACTCCAGTTTGCAAGAATCTCTGAGAAACGTGTCACCAACTGTCTCAGTCTGTACCAGCAAAGCATCTGGTTCTCAGTTACTCCCTGAAAAGCCACTGAGTCTCCTGCCTGCCCAACAGTCAACTGCAACCACCCCTGAGCATAATAGTTTCTACCTCTCTTTCACTTGGAATAAGAGCTTGTTAGTTACTGTCTTTGGCAATCCCTAACTCAGGACCATATGCAATGCAGAGGAGATCCTAGGAGGGGTGGTAGTGATACCTACTTGACAATGGATAATCCACCACATTTCACCCGTGTCAATGCAGCATCCATGCATTCTCCTTTGACCCACTTTTAACTTCCAAATGAAGTAAACAACATAATAATACCTCTGTCCTACTTGGTATTACTATTCCTCATGCATCCAAAACTCACTCATGCTTTTTGCAAAAGTGCAGCCATAAAGTCCTATTTGTTATTTTATCCATAAATAGTAGTTATCGATCCCCAATTCAGTCACAATAGCTCTCTATTATTCTGCAATTGAAACATTGAAATATAGTTTTAACTCACCCTTTATGTTACACAATAGGCAGAGGGGAGAAGGACTAATTTTATGAATATGTACAGATGGAGTGTATCAAAACTAGAAGAAAATATGTATGCCTATTACAATCCTAATTTCTACAGATGGTCACATGACCATTGTTAGTTTTTATAGCTTTCTTCTAATACTCATGGGGATCACGTACACCCAGGACAGTCAAGTGGAGTCATCGTCAGCTGATCCCCTCTGTGCAGTAGTCCAGTCCAGGTCTCTCCAGAACTGCTGGGACCCTTACCAAGGCCTCCCCTGCTCTAATCACCCACCTCTCGGCAGCTGCTTGATTGCACGAGGCAAACACATTTGAATTGGGAATACCAAAGACGGGAGTGGAGTCCACCGATGCTACCACGTTGCCAAATCCACACACTCCTCCTACCTCCACCCCATATTTTAACCTTTAAATCTGGTCCTTGGTCTCCTAGATCAGTTCAAAATTTAACTTTGCCTTCAATTAATGGAATATCTCTCCTTCTCTCTCATTCTTTCAAATCCAATAGATTTGAGACAAAATATCTTCATTCAAATTACACCTAAAAGGCATGTATTAACTCTCTTTAATCTAAGCTGGGTAACTGAGTTGATTACAGACTGAGGTTCATGGACTTAGATTCTGCACGAACACATTTTGTTTTGTACCAAGGAAAAGTCTATTTAAGGACTTCAAAGTCTGACTCCCCTAGCCAGTCAGTTCTCAAATGTGTGCTGGTGGTCAAGGGCAAAGATAATATGCGTGATGGTTCAGTGCAAGCCCTACCCCCAATGCCTAAGAAAGCAATAGAGAAGACTTCTCCCTTAATGAGAGATATTTTAGTGGGCAAGGGATAATGAGATTTTAAGAAAAGGAAAAATGGTCAAATGTTAATATTATCTGAATATACTTTGTCAATCAAAGCACCCACAATATCCAAGTTAAAATTCCAGTTTCCAAATCTCCTGTCTCTGTCTCTCTCTGTCTCTCTCTCTCAAACACACACACACACACACACACACACACACACACACACACACACACACACACACGCCAAAGGAGTTTACAGGACAAAATGGATTTCAACAAGTGTCTGAAGGATCTGGGTCCCAGTTTTGCTCTGCCCTGAATATGATCCCCTTATCATGTTATTTAACATCTCTAAGCATTGATTTCCTCATTGGTAAAATGTGGAAAAATATAATTTTGTTAAGAAAATTATCCCAAACTTTGAATGAGGTGAAATGGGCTGTGGCATAACATTTCAAAATCTTGCTGGGGCACTAACCTACCTACCTAGGAGTTATTTAATTATCTAGGGAGTATACTTGCATTTGACTTTCTTTTTTTTTTTTTCTTTTTTGACATTTAAAAAAAATTTATTTATTGTTTTTCTATTACAGTTGTCCCACTTTTCCCCCCATTGCTCCCCCCACCCCGCTTTCTTTTTTTTATTTGATTAGAATTTAGATGCTCTGAAGTTACATGTTAATTCATGGCTTTCTATCCAGTAGAAAAGATAACGCCAAAAGTTGTGGTTCTACTGCTCTGTAGGACATTGACTGATTTTTAATCGATCTTAAGACACTTATTCCAAAACTTTTTCTTCTCAAAATGTCTATAAATACCAAATTACTCCAAATGTTATTGGGATAAGCTTAGCCCTTTTATGGATCCCATCATAATGAGTTGAATAAATTCTTAATATGTATTCATTCTGAATTTGTATGAGATTCGTGTTTTGGGCTCTTTAAAATTTAAGGCTCTTTAAAAGTTACGCTTTGACAGTATCTATGTCATGAAGTTCTTAATGAGATTTAAACAAAATAATGCAAATAAATTAATTCAACTCTGATATATATTGAGCAGTTAATAAATGTTAGTTATTATTGTTGCTATTATTAAACGCAGTTTGATCCACAGGAAATACAAAATGTCCCATATTCCAAACCTCACCCAGAGATACCCATGAAGTTAAAACAAAAGAAATAAAATAAATAGACTATTCATTTAATATTAGGCTCCAGCTTGATTTCCCTTGTGACTTATGAGTCCTCTAGAATCTAGACCAGTGAATTAAGGTTTTGAACTAAGAGCCATTTGCATGGGTGATAAAAGATCTTATAATTATTTGGATCTATAACTGTACATAGAATAAGTACTCTATCCCATTATGAAAAGAGAAATACAATTTTTTCTTCCTCACATGGTTAATAATAGATAATAAAATTGAGATTAAAGTAAAAATCAATATTTTGCCTCTTCATTCTGCTTTGATATACGCAATTGTTATGCCTCATTTTATTTCCTTCAATTTTAGTGGCTAATTGTCTGGGTTTTTTCAAAAGTTTTTAATAGCTATGTTCTTAATACCTTCCTTTGTCTGATTTTAATAACTGCTAAAAATAACGGTGCTTTCCCACACACAAAAAATATTTGCATCCCTAAAAATACTAAAGGACAATAAAGGGGAAAGCATGACAAATTTATTCAATTTGACTAACATTTTGGTTGCTATTTACGCTCCAACAACTTTCTCAGGTCATAAATCCTCAAAAAGAACTCAATTTTAATTTTTTTTGGAATTTTTTTTGTTTGCTTGTTTTTTAGAATCTGGCTTAGGAGTTGCACCAGCTTTGGCTCAGAGAAACAAGATGAACTGCATAAATATTGAAAGGACACTTCAGAAGGAATTCATAACCTTTCCAAACAGATGTCTAACGAAGGATGAAAAAGCATCTCTAGAAAGAACCACAAATACTGGGACACAAAGTTTCCACGTACAAGTACAAGGGAACCAAATAGAACCGAGATTTTTCTCACACTGTACACAAAAGCACAGAGATTCTGAATCACCAAATACTTTTAAATACCTTCAAACATTGAAAGACAATGCAGGAACGTATGGTGCACATTTAAAAAGAGCAAACAAATGAATATCGTAGGGACTTAAATCAAGATGAAACACCCAGCTATTGTTTCATTCCAGTGAACCAAAGAAGAGTAAGGTGAACTGAAAATAAAGTGAAGATGAAAAGTAACACAGGTAGCACTGAAGTGTCCTTTATATTTGCAGAGCTTACTTACATGCCTAGACAAGTTCTGAGCCATACGTATCTGAATATACATGCATATGTGTGTGTGTATGTATATATACCTATGTATTTTACATATATTTATACAAACAAACGCATTTCCTAACCTTTGAAGTTAGAGAATACCACGGAGCCAGTGGAGAAATCAGAGTTGAGGTAACCCTCACTCAAGGTTACTCTAGTCCCTTGCTACTCAAAATGTGGTACCTGGACCAGCATCATTAGCATAATCTAGGAGGCTGTTAGAGATGCAGTCTTGGGCTCTAGCCCAACCTAGACTTGAACCAAACTGCCCAGTGATTTCCACACCCAAGTTAAAGTTTGAGACACAGTGCCTGGGATCTGCACTGTCCGTTACCAAAGCTATTTGCTGCAAATGTCTATTCAATGCATAAAATGTGATTAGTAAAAAAGAGAAACTACATTTTTTTTTAATTTTCATTAAAATTAAAATTTTAAAGGAATACCTGATTCTATTATCAGAATATTGTAAAATATGTTTGGAACAATTCAGGTATATTAATCTAAAAACATATCAAGTATTTCTTATGAAAATTTCGCATCCAATTTGAGAAGTGCTGTAAGTATAAAATACACAGATTTCAAAAACTTAGCATGAAAAACAATTATGTAAAACGTGGCATTCATATATTTTATCATGATTATAGGGTAAAGTGAAAAAAGGTTGAGAGATGTTGTGTTAAATTCAATATATTATTCAAATTCATATGTTTCTCTTTTACTTTTTATAATGTGACTGCTAGAAAATTACAGCTCGCATATTATTTCTCTTGGGCAGTGCGCTGTAGCTCCATGGTTCTCAAACTGTAAAATTACTGGTTCCTGGGTCCTTATCCCAGAGATTCTGATGAAATTGATCTGGAGTGGGCCGGGCATTAGGATTTTTAAACTGTCCCTGGTGAATGTACTGAGCTGCCAAGGTTGAGAAGCAGTGCTCCAGATTAAAATAGAGCCATTAATACCAACTGACAAGTAATAGCCTCTTGAGGACCTTCTGTCTGTCGGGAGCTCCCATCAGCCCTCAACGGAAACATCGAGTTGGAGCAGAAGCATCTATTTCTCACCCACAGTGAAAGGGCATCTCACTGATGCGCTCTGGGCTGCAGGCTGGCGGATACTGTCCTACGGCAACATCAGGCAGAGCCGGACACACCCAAACCGATGAAAATCACTGCTTTGTCCATATCTTTCAGCAATTCATTCCCCTAGCTCATGGGGTGGATCCTAGGCTTCTGTGTTTACAACAATCTCTTGGGTTTGAAAGCAGATTGCAGGGTGCTAGCAATTCCCAGCAGTTCCGTGGCCAGGTGGCCAACCACCCCGGTTTGCTCCAAACTATCTGGGTTTGGGTTTTAGCAGCGTTGGGACAGAGACAGTGGCTCACAAGGCCCCAAACGGTTCCTCTCCGGCCCATTACAAAGCAAGTGCATGTCACCAATGAGGCTGTGGAGTTTCTGAGAAGCAATGTAACTTCCCCATTCAGAACCTGGAGAACTGGGACTTTCTAGGCCACCCCACCACAGGGCCTACTCCTTTTCTCCTAGACGTTGGAATTCTGTGTAGATGTGGTTGCCAGGCCTGTGACCCGCACAATGGGTCTGCCAACCCTGTCAGCCTTGTTGCCACTCAGGATCAAATGGCCTGCTGTCTCCATTTGTATCTTATCGGCATTAGGCCCAGAGTTCCTGGAAATTTTATTTTGTTTCAGTTTACGTTTTGCACCAGGGCATGCGTTTTGTAATGATTAGGATGTACAGAGCAAGCGGATCACTTGCATTAAGGGAACCTTGCAAATAATTATGTAGACCTTAAGGGGTTGTCAGGGCTAAGTTCAGACTGTCGGTCCCAGAGGCAGTTATTGGTCCTTTCCATTATTAAACAGTACGTTTTCTTTCCTTTTCAGCACCCACTATGGAATTCATGGTGCTTTCCTCGTCGTATTGATCGCAACTTGGAATCCTTTTCCATAGAGGCATTTCTCAATAGAAAACAGCTCTTAGGTCCTCTTCGATTTAGTAGAGACATTATCCAAATAATTTACACAAGAATCCAGACCATCTTCATTAGGCCTATGGTAGAATTTAGGGACACAAGACTACAACTGGGGTTCATTTTACTATTGGCTAACAGGTCTCTTACCATGACTTGGCTTCTTGATCTCCCTGTCAATACAGACAAATTATTTTGCAAGTAGATTCATGCGGCTTATTCTGCCCAGAAGCATTTCCTCTGAAGAACATCCTCTCTCCCCTTTCATGTGCTTCTATGCGGGGCTATCAGTTTGAACACCTCAGCCCCGCAAATCATATTGCCCCATTCTACCCCCAGACACAGCAACCGAGCCAAGGGAAAGTGTGTGTCCTCACAGGAGCTAACTCCCCAGAATGCTAAAGAAGTTGGGAGAGGCCATCACACAGAGGGACACTGGGCTGAGAGAGAGAGGCAGAGCCCCCATATCCAGCCCTTCCTGATACCTTGCCCACCCCCAGACTTCCTGAGGATGTGAACCAATAAATTTGTTGCTCTGTTTAATGAATTCAAGTTGGGCTTCTCAGTCAAAGCCCCATATGTCTTCACTAGTATAACATACTTCCAGATTTGCTGAGTGTTCTCACAAACATGCATCAGCAACTTCTAGAAGGCACAGGGCACTGGGCATTGGGATCCATGACTTCTTATCTTACCTACAAATTTAGAAATCCTAGGCCATCCCTCTGCCAGATTGAAGGGCTTTAGAAATGGAGAGCCTATGGGACATGGGATGCAACATCGTTTCTTGGCCGTATTTATGCCTTCTGTTATACACACAAGTACATTCGGGGATTGCTTTCTTAAGTTCCATGTCTCCCTGTCCTTTGGAGCCAAAGCAGAACAAAATCCTTTTGCTGGTGACACTCGGATGGAATCAGTCTTGGGAAAGAAAAGAAGACAAAGGAGCCTAAGTGTCTGGACCCCCAACACTGGTAATGCTTGAGGGCTGGCCAAAGTCTGGTGCCAGGGTTGGACCCGCACCCCACTAGTGGTTCCAAGCTCTGCACAGGTCATCAGGAAGGAGAAACAAAGCCCACAGCACACCACCAAGTGGCTGCAAAATTACCCCTTCTATGAAGACACATTTTTTTCTCCTTCATTTTCTAAAAGATACTTTCTAAACCTGTCTGAACTCTGTCTCCGTAGATTCTTTAAATGTCACCTGAAGTGTTAGCTATGACTCAGAGTTTCCTAAGATAAACTCTACAGCCTCCCTCCTCCCCCCAGGAAAGTTTCTGATTTAGGCCCACCCATATCAGTCAAGACTCTGATCCAAGTGGCTGGGAGATGCCTTGATGACGTTAGAGCTGTGCCCTCACGTGTGTTTGCAGTGTATGACAGGCCTCATTTCTTTGCAGTTTAACTTGATTCCCTCTGTTTCAGACTGATGGAAACCGAAGGCAATTCTTAAAGTGCACAAGGAAGGAAAGCTCTTTGTGTTAAAGGCAGTCCGCCAAGGTGCTAATTCCATCTTTGGTAGGTTTTCCCCAGGAATATGTTCCTCGTCCAGGAATTTCCCTGAGCGTGGTGTTTTGCACGTCCAAATTCCAGTTGAATAAATAAACCAGCTCAAGTGCTAGGTTCCCTCAGGGACTAGCAGGGCCATTTCTGAACTTCCACCGCCCCCCAGTGGCAATTTTTGTTGCAGATTTTTTTACTCCAAAATAATTAGGGTTATGCTTCTTCCCTCCGAAGCTGTTTAAAAAATAACTTTTTAAAAAAATGCTCACACTGCAGATTATAAAATGTTTGTGTGAAGGTGTGTCAGTAAGGTAGACTTCATAGCTTCTGAGTCACAAGCTCATCGATTCCTGCACTTGACAAAAATCATACAATTGACAGATTGCACCAATTTGGGTGCTCTTTGCAATAAATTTCTACCTATCAAAGCTGCAATGTCCAGTATTAAAGTGATGACCCCAAATCACTTGATTTTTAATTTAGAGGATCTGAAGACCTGGGTTTCCAGTTTTCTAGTCCAATTAAATCACTGCTGTGAACTCTAATTTTTCAACTCATTCCTTCGCAAACTTTTCCATCACGACATGTTTTTTAACATCATCCAAAGAGGTAAGAAAACATATAAAGCCCCAAAATGTGAACGTTTACAAGCCATATATGTACATCTTTGCAAAAGCCAACATCGAACCCACACAAAGTAAGTACAAATATCACTGGCAAGTTGTCCAAATTTCAGCAGATTATGCATGAAGTGGCAGAATCAAATGAATAAAAGTTTTAGTGATTTCAAACTTCAACCAGATGAAACTCAGAAATAAGTGTCAGAGTTGCCCGAAGACTTGGGTACTTTAATTAACACCGAATAGTCTCGATGGTCAGTAGGAACTGATGCATAACTTTTAATTCATCCCCCAACCCATTCACCCACCTATCGTCCCATCCCCTCATCCATTTGCTCACCCACACATCAGTCCATCCTCCCACTCATTTGTTCAGACAGGGTAAGAAAGGTAGCCTATGAAAAACAAAGGAGAAAAAAGTGTGTCTTCACTGCAGGAATAATTTTGCAGCCAAGCATGTACACACATGACACAGCCAAGGAACTTATAGCATAACAAGCTCACAAATGCACATTAAATACAGCCAATGCTTTATGGTGGCTGGAATAAAGGATTCACCTCATTTTCCAGGAAAAAAAAAAAAAAGGAGAGTTTAGGAAAGTAAGCTCAGATTGAAGAGGCTTATCTTGAACTCATGAAGGGGAAGGTTCTCACCTCCCCACTCACTCACAATGGCGTTAGCGCGTCAGCTTATTTTCCAAGTCACAGTAAATTTCTTTGGTTCCCCACCTGCTATATACCCTACCCCCACGCCCCTTTAAATTAGAGACCAGGCTCCTAGTTCTTTAAACAACATTAACCCAGTGCTAACCTCCTCCACACCAAGCATTCTTGCCACTCCCAAATCCTGAGTGGAAGTGCATGTCCTTCGGCTTACTTTCCTCAGAGCTTGTCTCCTTTCCAGGCAGAATATTCTCCTCTGACCACCCTTCTCCCCTTTCCTTTGGAGGATGAACTTCACCAAATCTCTTTTGTACAAGATCCTTCATCCCAGTGATCTGGAGGCCTCATTATTAGTGCCAAAGCATGTCATCTCTCTCTTTTTTGTGCCTAACATAAAATCTTGCACATAGTAGGTGCTCAGTAATTTGCTAAATGCAAGGGAAGGGTGGAAAGAGGGGAGAGAAGGATGGGAAAAGGGAGGAAGGACAGAAGGACAGGAGGGAGCAAAGCAGAAGAGAGAACATTACAGAAAGGCAGGGAAAAGAATTCTTTTACAAGGACCCAATATTCTCCTTAATAAACACAACCCAACAATTAAACACGCACTTGTCCACCTTAAGGAACGTCCAAACCATGCTTTGGGAGTTTGTTTTTTGTGATGTAACTTTTTTGTGAAACAAATGTAACCTCGTTAAAGGTGGAAAGTGATGGTTTTTACCGCGCTTTCCTGTGGGCTCACACAGAACAAAGCATATGAACACACAACAACCAAAAATAAAAATTAAAGGAAGTGCCCAGGAACTGGACTTTCTTTTAAATATTTAACTGCTAGCATAACCTGCAATGCATAGTTTCTATTTTACCAGCCACAATAAACGATATGCTTCCTGATGTTTCCCAAGGAGTGCTGGCGCCTTTTGATGTCGCCAGTCACTTTTCAGTGTTAGAACGTCCAGCATCACTGCAGACCCACCTGAGGATGGATGCACTAGGGCAGCAGAGTCTGTGCAGGCAGTCCTCCTAGCACCCCGGGGCGGCAAATCAGCGCTCGTGCTTCAGAGCTGCAAAAGGCAACAAAAGAAAGTAGAGGACGACCTGAGCAATCACGAACAAGAAATCAAGTACATTATCGTTGAAATTATTATTTAAATAAACGTAGGGGTTGGTTACATGACTGTTTTTGTAAATAACAGAATAGTCGTACTCATCTCTTTGATTCAGTGAGTCCCTTATAAAGCTCAGTTCACTCGAGGTAACTGAAAGCCGTAGGCAGATGCTCTCGCTTCCACATGAGAGGAGAGATTTGCTTCCACGTGAGAGGAGAGGTAAGCAATCTTATCTCACCATGAGGTACTTTAGAGTAGGGCTTCTTGAGCTATCTGTAGTGAATGACTAGATTTTAAAAATTTGTCAGCAATCACAGACTGATGTTTTTTGTTAAAAAGGAAAAAGAAAAATTACTAATAAAATGAAACAAAGAGGAAACAAAATGCAAGCCAGTTTTCTTTATCATCCGATACAAAGTCACGCTTTTAAACTGCTACGAATGTTTCCAAATGCTTAGTCTTGACCTCTGTGCTTTCTTCTATGGACGACACCTGGGGTGCTCTAAGGCCCTGCCGTCCAAAGTGTGGACCTCGGACCAGCAGCACTGGCCTCCCCTGGAGCTGCCATGGGGAAATGCATTATGTTTATACTCCCACAGTAACTCTGTAAATGAGTCACAATAAATGAAATCATCTGAAGGCATGCCTGTCTCACTACCAACAGTACTGGTGAGGCAGCAGGGAACACGTCCCATCCACCTCTGGCATCCCAGACGGGCTCCGTATCCGGCACACGGCAGGAGCTCAGGAACTGTTTGCCTGACAGCCTGCCCTTCAGATTTCAGTCCTGGCAGTCCTCACAACTGTGTGGGCCAGTTCCTTAAAATAAGTCTCTTGATTGGTTGACAGATAGATATAGATACATAATCTCTTATTGGTTCTCTTTCTGCAGAGAACGCTGCCTGATAGATTTAGTAAGACAGAGATATGGAGACAAAAGAACACTCCTCAGACAACCCCACGCATTAGGCTTCCTAGCAAACATGGCTGCCTCGGCTTCTGATGTAACAACATCAAGGGAGGTGCAACTGAAGAGGAACCTTGAGCAAATTAATAGAGAGCCCCCAGAGTAGAGGGGCAACAGTAACTTATTTTTCCATTTACGTTAACAATGCTTTATGATTGATAATTTAATTCTTTGAATGTAAAGCCTTATATCGCCATTGCTGGAATGTGTGTGTATGCAAGAGAAAGAGACAGAGAGGAAAAATCTAAACCTTTGCTACAGTCTGATGATATATTTTAAATATTTGTACCAATAACTCTGAATTTAGAGCCTACATATCTTTAGTTTTTATTGCATGAGGACACCGTGCAATAAAATAATATCACAAACATCTGTGCTTACTAGGATTCAAGAATTAAAATACAAATTTTAATATCCACAAAGCATATTTCTTGGAAAACTGTTTGATGTGGCGATGGTAGAGAATGGTTTGTCAGCTCGTCTTTAGTGGCTTTAATTCTTCAACCCCACTTTAGAATGACGTCAAACTACTCAGGAGAACCTGCGCCTCATTCTTCCACAGCCACTCACCTTCTTGATTTTTCTTCCATTTTTACTCCTGTTCTCTCCAACGTATTAATTCACAATGCTTACAAGAAATAAAACTGCCAGCGAGACAGGAATATATTTAAGTTGGCTAGTCACACATTCTCTTCCTAGTAGAAAAGTCCAACTAAAGTTAGAAGATCTTTTGGTAAATATGGAATGAGAGCAAAGCAAAACATAAAAGCCTTGAAGGATATCACCATTCATATTTGTGGCTTTAATGTCCAACCAAACATGATGATTTACATCTCTTTACTTGTAAGCAGTTCCCACTTTCCTGAGTTTGAGTTTTGCGTTCTGAACTGCTTCTTTGATTTTACTACCTAAATACCACTGTCAATACAACTGCAGCGTGTCCAAGAAACTCATCTTGCCCCTAAACCTATGGATTTCCCAAAATCAGCAGCCTTTTACTCGCTGTCTTTTTATCATCTCCATCTTAGTTTTCTCTTTATATGGTAAGATGGCAATTTCAAATAACTATAGATAGCCTCCTCTGTTCTTCTCCATCAAAAAAAAAATCATGTTGAAATTTCCTTGACTGTTGTTTATACTTTAGAAGGTGAAAGGCAAATCCAATAACCACTGGAATAGTGGGAGAGATGGAGTATTGTGGAAAAGAACAGAATTGTGGTGAATATAGACAACTGTGGGAGACGATACAGAATAGTAGAAAAGGGGGAGAAATGAGGGAGAAAACAAGAAAATGTGAGGGAAAGAGAGAATCGCTGAAAAGAACAGGGAACTGTGGAAGAGAGAATTCTGAGAGAAAACCGAAATGTGGAAGAGAACAGAGAGCTGCGGGAGAGACTGGGAATTATAGGAGAAAACAAAGAATTGTGGAAAAGAATATGAAATTGTGGGAGAAACGGAGAGTTGAGGGAAGGAATTACAGGAGAGACCCCAGAACGAGAGGAGAAAACAAAACTGTGGGAGAAAAGGGGAAAAATAGGAGAAGCAGGAAACTATGAGAGAATGCGAGTTATGGGAGAAAATGGAGAATTGTGGCAAAAATGAGACCTATAGAGAGAATGGGATCATGGGAGAAGCAGAGAACTATGGGAGATAATGGAGACTTGTGGGAGACGCTGAAACTATGGAGGAGAGTGGGATTATGGGAGAGAATAGAGAATTGTGGGAGAAGCAAGGAGTTGTGGGAAGAGAGAGAGAGAATGACATTGTGGGAGAGAATGGACAATTATGGGAGGCAGAGAGGGAGAACTGCATGACTAAAACTGAGAATCGTGGTAGAGCTGTATAGCTGTAGGTGAGAAAAGAGAATCACGGGAGAGAACAGGGGAATGTGGAAGAGATGGACAATTGTGGGAGATAGATAATTGTGGTAAAAAACAGAATTGCGGAAGAGAACACGACTGAGGAAAAAACAATTGTGAGTAAACAAAGAATTGCGAAAGAGAAGAGAGTATTATGGGAGAAAATACTTGTGCGAGACAATGGGGTGTTGGTGGAGAGAATTAAGCATTGTGGGAAATACAGGGAATTATTAGAGAACCAGAGCATTGTGGTGGGGGGAGGGATTGTGGGGAAGAACAGAGAAATGTGATAGAGATTGGGAAATTGTGAAAGAGAGCAGATTCTCATGGGACAACAGAGAACTGGGAGAGAAAATGGAGAATTGTGGGAGAGATGAGGCATTATAGGACAAATGGGGACTTATGGGAACGAAAGGAGAATTGTGCAAGAGATAGGGAATTCTGGGAGCCCTGAGAAATACAAAAGTAGCACTTCATAAACATAAACAACTGTAGGTTTGGAGAGGAGACTCATTTTAGCAGGACCAGTCATAAATTCAGTTTGTAACTCCAGAACAGCTTCAATTTTTCCTCTGTTAAACCCTTGGGTGTGACAGCAGTAGTTCTTATCGCATTAGCATGGATTGAAAAACCCACATCACTGCCTTGTGTACGATCAAGTCCACACACGCACATACACGCACACACCTACATATACACGCACACAAATACATGTGCGTGTGCGCACATACATACAAATACATATGCACATGTTTTGGGAATTCTAAGCATGATACCAAATATGTATGTATCGGTATGTATGTATCGGCAGCCGTCCGTCTCGAGAGACGATGGTGTAGCTTCTTAAGAGTCTATCTGCACCGCCGAGAATGGCTGTGCAGTCCGACTCGGGAGTGACACGGTATCTGTCTCCTCCCGTGTTGAATCGACATCTTGCGATGACGCTGGAGTGTCCTCTCCAGTGAAGCTGAAGCTACAGAGCCTGGGCAGGGTGATATGGAGGGTCTGCTGTTGCCCATGCAGCAGACCCCCCCTCTCTTCGCAGCTGAAGGGTCCAAGGGAAAGACGGAGTCAATACAGCTTGGCTTCAGGTGCGCCGCAGGAGTTGCCGGTGTTGACTACAACGTCCAACCGCCTTAGGGACTCCGGCTCCGGATTTTCTGTCGGGGTTTACTCCCTTAGCCTTTCCCCTGAAGAGGTATGCCGCAAGGCAGCGGAGGTTTTTTGGAGTCAGAGTTTTCCTTCTCTGATGTGCCCTGACTGGAAGATCGAACCAGCGACACTTAGCTCGCAGGCCGACGCTCAATCCACTGAGCCAAACCAGCCAGGATACCAAATATAAACTGAATAAAATCACTGAGGATTTTTAAAACTCCTAAAAAAATAAAAAATGAGAAAGTGATGAAAAATAAGAGAAAAATGTAGGATAATTAGTGTCAGTCTAGAAATCCAGCATAAGAGTAATACAGGTTACCAGAAAGAGCAAATGAAGAAATGGAAGGCCCTGGCTGCTGTGGCTCTGGATTGAGCGTCGGCCTGCGAACCAAGTATTGCAGGTTCGATTCCCAGTCAGGGCGCATGACTAGGTTGCACGTCAGGTCCCCAGTTGGGGGCGCGATTGAGAGGCAACCACACAGCGATGTTTCTCTCCCTCTCTTTCTCCTTTCCCCTCTCTCTAAAAATAAATAAACAAACAAACAAACAAATAATTTAAAAAAAAAACCTTAAAAAAAAAAAAGAAATGGAGAGGGAAGCATGTTATCAAGAAAATCAATAATACAAGAACATATCCCAACGTGAAGGATATAGGTTTCCAGAATGAATGGTCCCATCAAGTGCCAAGCCAATGAACACAAAGAGGTGTATGTCAAGACACACCTTTTCAGGCTTCTAAAAGAAAGAGATGTTTAAAATACTGAGAAAGGCGGTAAAAGAAATGACATTTGACTTCCCAAGATCAGCAACAGAAACCAGAAGACAATGAAGCAAACAATTATGAGAGAAACATTTTTAAACCTAGAATTATATATCAAAACTACCAATTGGGCGGGAGGGTACAACACAGACATTTTCTGATTTTCAAAACCTCCAAACTTACATGCTTCCAAAACCATGCAAAGAATACAAGGTACCCAAGAACCAGAGATCCAACACACATAGGAAAAGTACAAAAGGCAATCTCAGGAGGACAAGCGGCAGGAGTCATTTTTAAGCAGTCTAGAAGAGGGTAGTGACAGAGGTGAGGTGTTTATCTACAACTAAGGTTTCAAGGGGAAAAAAAGGAACATAGAGGAGTTGATATATTTGAGTGCAATGAGAGGAGATCTATGATGCTGACAGAAAATTGAAGGATAAAAATTAAAAACCAGACAGACAAAGGGGATAAAAAACAAGGTAAATATTAAAATATAGTGAAAAAGTCACACAAGTAAAAAACTTATCTTAAGTCATTATGAATATTTTCAGTCATAATGTAAATATTAAACCATGTTTTTTTTCCCCAAAATTATATAACTAGTGGAAATGCACATTTGTGTGCATGTTTCTTGGAACATGGTTTGACAAATAGAAGAAATAGTCATAGAGCAATGTCTGCCTACAGAGAGGGGAAACTAGGGTGGAAGGCATCCCACCAGTGTTCTTACCCATCTACATCTCTTCCTTTAACACTCTGGGTTGGTAGTTCCTTCTCTATATAAACATTCTTGTTCTTACTCTACCCTTTATATCCAGTACATGCACACCACTCACAATTAATCACTTCTTCATTTTTGCTCCAGAATAGACCACGTGTACATAAGTGGAGATGTAAATTGCATGGCTGTCTCAGCCATTCCTAAAAATGTTTGCCCTTTTTGTGGCATACGCCCCTTTGGAATCTGGTGAAGTTTCCAGCTTCTCAGAATAATATTTTTACATGCATGAAACAAGATACAATAATTTACAAGAAATGAATTGTATTGAAATATAGTTACCAACATTTAAAAAAAAAAGATTTTAATTGTTAAAAGCTAGGTTCTCCAGGAAATATACACTTACTTAATATACATAGTATTTTAAATGCTGTCTTGATCTAGGTTTGAGGCCCTAGCTGGAGACTCGTCACCTCCCTCTTCTTGAGCAGCTGAGTACACACCCCCAACCACTTCCCCTATTGGTTTTTCACAATCTGGGCCAGTAGACACCTGTCCTAATTGCCCCAGGGACAGATTCGAGACAGCTGGGCATAGCCCCCATACTCCAGAGCCTGCTAACAGTGTTGATAGTACCCAATCCTAAACCTGCTGACCCTGTCTCACCTGTTCCTTCCCATGGAAGGCATAATAAAGACTCTTGCTTACAGTATCCCCCTCCTCTACCTACTGATGGACCCCAGTGCTTCCTTGCATGTGTGGCACCCTGTGGTGTGCTGTGTACTCCCTTTCCTGGAATCCGTGCATGTAGTAAACTGTCTTTTCAATGGCAGTCTTTTCCGGATCTGTTGGTCTTAGCAAACCTAAATAGTAATTAAGCTTATTAAAAGATTACAGGTGTGCTCCGTGAACAGCTGTGACAGTGATGGAAGGACTGGGCAGAAGGAGAATTGCCATGCAATCGCGATGGAAGCGCCAGCTGATCCTTTCTGAGCAGCTCTGAAGCTGGGATAGCCCTCCTGAGCTGTCCGCCTTGAAGCTAGGGGCCTGTGATTATGTACCCTTGCAGAGACCACTCAGAGGCTGCAACCTGCCACAGGGAGGGAATGCGATTTTTGCCTGAGGCAGTTCTCTTAGGCTGAGGGCAAATCCTGAAGAAAGCCTCAGCCCCAGAGCTGTCAGCTGCCGACATTCACAGCACCCCTGGGGATGGACGGCGGGGCCCTAACGGGGCATCTGGGTGTACTTCACAGATTCACTGCAGTGAGGCAGAAAGGTATGTGCTTCTTATTAACACTTTTAAGGAACAAGATGAAATTATCGTAATTTCAGAGTAGTGATGACTAGTATTTTGAGACAAAAACAACATTCACGTGGCCTCATCTCCGTGATTTCAACTGGTGCCACATATGGTTAACACTACTAAGATCTGTTGCCTGCATCCCTGATGGAAAAAAAAAGAAACACTGAATTTGTTCGAGTGAAGTGAAAATACAGACCTTCAAGTGCACACCCCCACTTAAGAAGACCTTGGGAGGGGGAATCTATGTGTTCATCTTTGGATCTCCAGGACCCGCCACAGTTCTGGACACTGACTGAGGTTTCTTGAGTCATTACTATAGTTAAAACTGGCGAGATACAACTAAAAGGACAGACCTTTTTAAAACCAGAGCCACCCCTCTGCGCTTAAAGCGTCCATAGTGAAAGATCTGCTCTAAGGACATCTCCAGCCCGGGCAAAATTCACCAGGCCGGGTCTGTCTCGGGAAGGCGCTTGACGGGGGGGCGGGATTAAAGCTCGGCGCTGGCACTTATAGGCCGAGGAGGGAGGGGGGCACGGCCCGCTCCCTTGTGATTGACGGAAGCTGTTACTTCGCAGCATGCGCTTCGACTCCCTCGCATGCGGAAGTCCCGCCTTCGGAAAAGGAAGTCGCGGCGCGCGCGAGTCCCGGCGGTGACCGCGGCGGCAGCAGTGACCGCGGGAGGGGAAGGCGGCGGTGGAGGGTCGCTGCTGCCCCGGGCCAGAGTTGGAAGTGAGAGGCGGGGCCGGCCGCCCAGAGCAGCCCTGACGGCAGTCAGGTGCGCAGGGGCGGGCTCGCCGAGGCTAGTGGGGGCCTGGGGGCCAGGGACAGGCGTAGGCGGGACACTGCGGGAACCTTGCCGGAAAGCCTGCGCCTTGCCCTCTGCTGTCCTTTTCTTCCTCAGATCCCTTGTCTGCGCTGTACTTTTCCCGGACCCACAAACGTTCGCTAAGCCCCGGGGCCGGGGGTCTAGTCTGTACCGCGTGGACCTCTCCTCTCCCATCCGATCACCACCCAGGACCCTGTGTCCCCGCGGCCTAACACCCTTGCTGTGTCGTGGTTTCTCAGGGACCGCCTCCCCTCACCCCCCGAGTGCACCCCCTTAGAACCGTTCTCCCAAGGGCCGGTGTACACATCACACTAGTCGTTCCCAAAGACGGTACTGTATGAAAGCTGTCAGTCTAAGTGTGCCCTGCCCTGTAAATGCCCGCAAGGCTGACAAGCAGGAGTAACAAGCGTTCCCAGGGAGGAGTCGAACCCAGGCCTCAGCATTAATCTATCATCTCTGCCTTGGCACGTGTGAATTTAGAATTGTTCGCAGTCAGCCCGGCGGTTCCAACCATGGGTCTGTCTTCATCTGTGCCCGCTGCTGCGGTCCAGACCTCAGGTGCCTCAGATCGCCAGGCTACATCCCCACCTTCAGGATGCCCGATGCACGAAGGGAAGATGAAAGGTAATGGACTCTCTGTCTAGAAAATAAAAACAGAATTTTCGGGAAGAGGCAGGACAGCCCAGGAGTGCAGCGGCCTAGGTTGGGTCCTTCTGTTGCTACTTACAGGTTATGTGGCTTCTCAGCCCCTCGTCTGTAACATAAGGGTGTAGCGCTCCTTCACGGGGTTATCATGACCATTAATTGAGATACTGTGTGAGGGTGTGGTGTTTGCTCCATACATCAGCCCCGGCCCCCACCCCCACCGTTTGCCTGTGTCTGCATCAGTGGTTCTCAACTTGGGGGACGGTTCCCTCTCTCCCCAGGGTACATTTGGCAGCGTCTGGAGACAGTTTTGCTTTTCATAACTGAGAGGTCACATCTAGTGACTAGAAGCCAGTGGTTCTGCTAAACAACCTATAGTGCACAGGACAGCCCCCCAACAAAGTCTCCTCTGGCCCCAGATGTCAAGAGGGCTCTAAATCTAGCTGTCTTTATTTATCTAGACAAGTTTACTCCTGTAGCCATGGCAGTAGTCCTCTGTGTGAAAATAAGTTATCATCAGCTGATGGACTCGCCGTTCATTCTTTGGGTACAAATAGAAAAGCTTTCATTTTGTAATTGGGCCACATGTGCTTTCGATTGTTTATACGAAGCCAGCGTGAATCGGCCTGATGGGTGACTTCTTGTTTCAAGGCATGAGGTGGGGAAGCAACACAGCCCGCTTACTGAGTGCTAACCCATCAGTCCCTTCGTCAGTGAGCAAGAGTTTACTTGCTGCCCACTCTGTGCCCAGCACTGCTGGGTTCTGCTGGTTTGTCTTTGAATTGAGACAACAGCAATGGGTAAAACAGACAGAAGCGCTTTTCCGGTGGAGTTCACATTCTCAGCCTCATAATCCTGTGTGGTGGGTTTTCTCCCTATATTATAGTTAGGGCGGCTTACAGTTCACGCAGCTTCTAAGGGGCAGAGCCAGCGAAAACTCCGTGACCTTGGACAAGGACAGATCCACTTCTCTTTCAGGGTTTCTCTGAACAGGAAGAGTGACACAGGCTGCATGTCCTTCTGTCCCGAGCATCCCCAGGGAGGTCATAGCCCTGTCTATAGTTTGATTTCATTTGCTGTGTATCCAGAAGAGCTGTGAGTCAGATTTATTTTCCTTAGTAAAGAATGTGAATATTTGTAGAAAATTGGAGGGGCTATGGGTTACATAACATGAAAAATGTAAACAGTACTTGTTAGTAACACCCAGCTGGGATAAGTGACCCAGAAAAAATGATTCCTGGAGTGGTAGAGAGGAGATATAGCAAGTCTGCCTTCCCCACTCAAGTGGAATGTGAGGCACCCAGCATCCAGTGTATTCCTGGTGTCATTGCTTTTAAGACAAGGATTCCGTTACACGCACAGCTGTCTTCCTGGGCTGTGGTTTGCCCGACTCTTGCCCCCTCTCCTAAGCCATTGAGTAGCTTCTTGGTCCCCACACTTGCTTCCATCAGTACCCTGTATCCTTGGGCATCAACTGCCCTCCCTGCCACTGCTCTCACAGGTTCAGACCTTCTCTCCTAAGTGGCATCTGGGTCCTAAGTGGATTGTAGAACATTTTCTGTAACGTCTGCCGTTTCTTGCTAAACACTTGGCTATCTATTGATGGGGACGAGAACCTCAGCCAAATGGCAGTCTTCTGCACTTCGTTTTAGTCCTAGGGAAGAGCACAAGCAGTGTGCATTCAGACTTTTCTCTGGTAGCCTTTTTGGAGAGTTCCTCTGCTCATTTTCATCTCCTGTGTCTTGATTGGGGCTGGGCCTTGTCTGGAACTTGGGACTAGAGAGTCCGGGCGAGACGGGTGAAATGTGGCCTGGCCCTCGCTTAGGCTCCTCTGTAGCAGCTCACACCTTCGAGTCCAGGTAGGAACCTTCTAGCCCGTTACTGAAACTCACATTCCCTTGCAGATGTTGATTTTTTTGTTTGTTTGTTTATTTTTGCTAGGGGCATGGCACAATAAGAGAAGGGGTTCCTGTTACTCTTTCAAAGGGAAAGTAGATTTATAGAACCTTCTCCCGGTCTTTAGGATATTAGGACATTAGCCAGCTTAGCTTTTAGCGGCTTTCAGCAGTAGACACCTGGCTTTGCCTGTGGTCATCACTGGTCAGAAATTCTGCCCTTTTGAGCCCAGGTTGAGGGAGCCAGATGTCCTGCCTTTGTGGTGACACCATTTTTATACTTGATTTATTTCAGGTTGTCCAGTGAGTGCAGAGCCATCTGACCCAGCCAGTAAGAGCAAATCCTATTCTGCGCCTGCCCACCAAGAACGCGCATACGAGTACGTGGAGTGTCCTGTCACGGGCGCTGTGGCTGTGAATAAGGAGAACCTAGATCCTTCCAATCTGGTAATCCGCACTCGGCTCCTCTTCCTGGAGCTTTTCAATGCAGAGATGCTTTTATGGGATCCCAAGACAAACTGCACAGTGCTAGGGTTTATTCTTCTGTTTTTTAAAACAAAGAAATCTGATAGGCCATCCACAGTGCAAATCTACAATGTGTTACAAAGAGAAAGAAAGTGGTGATCGTGAAGTATCAGAGTGGGTGGGACTGGGAATAAGCCCTGCCATGAGAATATCTCCTTTTGGGCTAGTAGGACGGAACTTCCATTGGGAATGCAGCTAGAGTTAGCAAAGGTGTTTGTGGCCTGGGAGAACTTTGTAGGCACACTGCAAGATTGGGGGCCTCTTTGGGTACCTCTAGGTGCCAGCCTGCCTGTGAGTCACTGGGGTGCTGCAGCGTCACGTGGCAGACAGCAGTGGTATGTCATCGAGAAAGCAAGGACAGGACAAGCATGGCCTCACTTCATTGTGTGGTAGACCACACAGGGAACTGAGGTTTCATGTTTGGAATCACATTTTAATGGAAAGACAGACAATCATGGGCCTGTCCTTTACAAGGCCACAGGATTCTCAAAAAGTATTTAGAAATCTTGGCAAGCCAGGCAACATGTGGGGGAACTAAAAATATTTAGTCTGGAAAACAAAGGGAGTAGAACATAGGTATAAAACAATATATAGTAAAAGGTAACACATATAACAGTGTCGTGACCTGCTGGCTTATAAACGACAGACATCTATTTCTCACAGCTGTGGAGGCTGGGAGATCCAACATCAGGGGGCCGGCTGATTCAGTGACTCTTGGGGGGCGGAGGCATGAACATTTAGCCCATGGCAGTCAGTAAGGGCCCTGCCACGCTGTAAGGAGAGTGCTGTGCTGAGGAAGCAGGTGGACTAGACCCAGGTTCCTTGCCCTTGCCATCAGTGTCACCTGGGGCTAGATGACTCCTTGTGGTGGGTGCTGTCTTCCATACTGTCGGACATTAGCAGCATCCCTGCTCACCACCCACTAGACACCAGTAGCACCCTCTTTTCTCAGTCGTGACAACCAAAAGTGTCTCCAGACTTTTCCGAAAGCATCACTATTATAGACCATTGGTCTAGATCAGCGGTTCTCAACCTGTGGGTCGTGACCCCTTTGGGGGTCGAACGACCCTTTCTCAGGGGTCACCTAAGATCATGGGAAAACACATATATAATTATATATTGTTTTTGTGATCGATCACTATGCTTTAATTATGTTCAATCTGTAACAGTGAAAATACATCCTGCCTATCTGATATTTACATTATGGTTCATAACAGTAGCAAAATTACAGTTATGAAGTAGCAACAAAAATAATTTTATGGTTGGGGGTCACTGCAACATGAGGAGCTGTATTAAAGGGTCACGGCATCAGGAAGGCTGAGAACCACTGGCCTAGATCATCTCAAATACCCTAGTGGTTCAGCACGTGAGCCTTTGGAATCCCGCAGACCCTGACTTACCCCACTATACGCTCGCTCCTGTAATCCTCATAGCAAGTCTCTGCAGTCAGGCATCTTAGTGCCCCCATTTTAGAGCTGACGACCCTGAGAGTGAGGGAGGAAGCCGTTCGCCCCACATCACTCACCTAGGAAGTGGGAGAGCCCAACCTGAATCCCCAGCTGCCTCCGACCTGTGTTCTCAAACACGCTGTGGGGAAAACGCAGTAAAACGCTCACTGTGGGGCCTGCACACCCAGCTCCTCTCCTGCCATCTTTCTAGCTGGGGCCGCGTTGTGACGTAATAATTTATGTACACCTGCTAGAAAATCCTTCATACTTTCACTACAAAAAGCAGGTCTAGGCTAGTGGTTCTCAGCCTGGGGCAGTTTTGCCCCTGGTGGGACATGGATTGTCATGAGTGGGGAAGGAAAAGGTACTGCTGGGTAGAGGTCAGGTATGTTGCTAAGTACCCTACAGCGCTCAGAACAGAGCTTGACAACCAGATGCTGTCCCGCTGAAATGGCGATAGTGCCAAGAGTGAGAAACCCTGGGCCAGGCTAAGTGTTTGCGTAATGGCATCACTGCGCCTGTGCCCGGGAGAAAGCACCGATCCTGTCCCTCCAGTCTGCTAGTGTGGGGACAGCACCTCTCGTCCGTGATGTATCCAGCCTAAAGGCTGAAAGCATAAGCAAGACCCTCAAAGTAAAGAACTTTGTAATAGGAAGCAGTGTTGTGCATGTATTCTATCATACTTTTCCTCAGAAGACTGAACCATCATTTTTGTTAGGCCCGCCACGGGAAGCTTTTTAGAAGTGCCTGCAGATCATAGTACGTAGTTGTTTTTATACCTTAATCCTTGAGGAGAAAGAGACCGAAAACATAACCACAGGGTGTATTTGCCGCGTATGAGAACTTGAACAACAAGGAAAATCAGCCTCAGTACTCATGACTGTTCATGATCTGAGCGGTCTGAAACTTGGATGGCAGTGGTTTAAAAGGGAACCTGCGTCACACGTGTGATGCGCCGCTTTCCCGGAAGTAGTTAATTAGAGCGCTTGTTTCTACTTTAGATCATATTTCCAATATTTATAAACTGTCCCACTTATTTTATTTAGATGCCGCCGCCTAACCAGACACCGGCCCCTGATCAGCCATTTGCACTGTCTACTGTGAGGGAGGAGTCATCCATTCCAAGAGCAGACTCAGAGAAGAAGTGGGTGTATCCCTCGGAGCAGATGTTCTGGAACGCAATGTTAAAGAAAGGGTAAGTGAGGGAGCACATCACCGAGGACATAAATGTGCTTGTCACATTCATCTAAGAATAAATGCGAAAGAGGTTTTGATCCCCCAAGCATACAGCAAGTTTTTACTTAAAAAGTTAATTTGCTTAGAATAATTCTCAGACTTACCAGAAGAGAGGTGCAAGGCCACTGTATTTATCAGGGCTAGTAGGACGTGCGTCCGTGTAGGTATCAGGCGGTTTGACAAATCTTACCGACTGTCCTCTCCTAGGTGGAAGTGGAAGGATGACGACATCAGTCAGAAAGACATGTACAATATCATTAGAATCCACAATCAGAACAATGAGCAGGCTTGGAAGGAGATTTTGAAGTGGGAAGCCCTTCATGCCACGTAAGTATGAGATCTTTAAAAAATCCTTCCAGCCTTTTTCTTAGTTTATATCCACTTTCTTCAGTTTTAGCATTTATTCACGTGTGTTGTTTTAATGAAAAATTTAGGTAGCGGGTCTATTCCAGTGACTGTCCTGTGGCAGGCCACCCCATGCAGCCGTGGAAGACGGCAGCCATGTCATCATGCTTGTGGACTCTGTGGGTCCCAAGTACAGGAAGGGAAAGGCAGGGACGGCTCGTCTCTGCTCCCTCATGTCTGAGGCCTCACCCGCCAAGACTCGGTGGTCAGGGTTGGCTTGACATTTGTGGGCTGGGATCCTCTGATGGCCCCATTCACTTGTTTGGTGAGCGATGCCAGTTGTTGGCCATGACACCTGCCCACAGCCTCTAATTGTGGCTGCTTTGGCTTCCTCGCACTGTGGTGTCTGGGTTCCCAGAGCTGGAGTTCCAAAATGCCCCTGGTGAATGCTGCATCTCCTTTGATGACTGAGCTTCGGCAGCCCCAGAGTACTACCAGCCTTCCCAGATTCAAGGGAAGGGGTCAAAGACCCCCACCTCTCTTCAGGAGGAGTGTCAGAGTCCATTGAAAGCAGAGCGTGTGGGACAGGGGAACTAAATTGTTCTCTGCCCCTAGGGAGATGCTCAGTCAACAGCATTTACTGAGTCCACAGCGGGTCTGAAGATCATGAGACCGCACTCAGCACACGGGCCTTTCTCTGGGGCAGAAGGCTGACTGTGAGCTCTGCCAGTGAACGAGGGTCTCGTGGGATGCCGCCCCCTCCAGCCCCCGGCACTCCCTGTGCCTGGCAGTGGGCCGGCCGGCGTGGAGGAAGTCCTCACCAAGGCGTGCAGAGAGCGAACGCATTCTGTAGCCAGGACCTGGCCACCCATCTGCTCGTGTGCAGTTACTTCCTTAAAGAGCTGGACTGACACTAATTACACTAGTTCCTTGGGATTCAGCCCGCATTTTCTTTCTTCATGAAGGCCATTCAGTGGCTTCAAATCAAAGAAGAGTATAGACATTTCTTATGTTCATCTGAAAAAAAAAAAAAAAAAAAACCCACAAAAGCCCGGCCGGTCTATGTGAAAGAGAAGCGTGATGCCTAATACTTCACCCTTCGTGTTTTCCCTGAGGATGGGCCTGTGTCCCCACTGGAAATGGAAAGGCACAGGCTCCTGGCTCCTGGCTCCTGCAAAGAGCAGTGCAGATACTTGGAAGGAAGAGGAGGGAGGAGAACATAACCTGATCAAGAAATAGAGCAACATTTTTAACAACTTTTGCAAAGTTATCTTTCTTTGTAAATGTAACGTGTAAAATGCATACAGAAAAATGCATATTATTGATAAACTACATCAAAGGAAAGAACATCTTTTTACATACTTTTCTTATTTGTGGCTTTCTAGGGAGTGTCCTTGTGGTCCCTCGTTGGTCCGGTTCGGAGGTAAAGCCAAAGAGTTCTCACCACGAGCAAGAATCCGCTCCTGGATGGGGTGAGTGTGGAGCAGAAAGGTGACTGACACTCTTGTGTCAGCGTCACTGTCCTTGGGCTCCCAAACCAGGCACTCAGAGCTGGAGGGCCATCTTCCAAGCCTTACGTGTCTTCTGTCCCGGAAGTTTGCCTGCTGATGGGCAGATTCATTCAGATTTCCTAGGTTGCTTCCTGTGTGATTGTCACAGGATTAAACTGAGCCGTCCTCTTACTGCTCCTTGGGACTCTGCACTTAGGGCCCCTCCCTCTTCTGCCAGCGTAGTCAGAGCTGCACTGTTTCCCGTGCACCTTGTTCCTTTTCCAGAGCTGGAGGCCCCGGGAGCGGGAACACTCACCAGCATGCCCTCCTTCCAGGTACGAGTTGCCTTTCGACAGGCACGACTGGATCATCAACCGTTGCGGGACGGAAGTGAGATACGTCATTGACTACTACGACGGCGGCGAAGTCAACCAGGACTACCAGTTCACCGTGCTGGACGTCCGGCCCGCGCTGGACTCCTTCTCGGCGGTGTGGGACAGAATGAAGGTCGCCTGGTGGCGCTGGACCTCATAACCGCTTCGTTAGAGATGGGAAAACATAAACGCTGTTTTTCCTGAGGGATACATCAAAGTATTTTCCCCAAAATGAATTGCGCTTATGACGTGCGGGAAGGTCAAGTGGGTAATGACCGTACACTTCACTGAGCAAAGGATAGCATGCACGTGCCCTTTTGAGTTCTGTTTTCACCCCGCAGTTTCTTGCAGATCATTTGAACTTTCCTTCCCACTTAGCTTAAGTGGGAAGCAGTCCCTTTGTTTTCTCTTTAACTGCAGTGTTGCCTGTGTACTTAATCTAGAAAAGTCTGAACAACCTCTGAAAAAGCACCTTTCCTTAAAATATGAAGAGAGCTGCTTTTTCTCTTACTCTTTTCTCTTAAATACAGTCTTCCCTCACTTATCGCGGGTATTACGTTCCAGACTCGCCGAAAAGTAGGAACCTTACATTTATTCTACACTCTTAAACCTATGTCACTTTAACAACATATGTATATAGTACCGCAAAATCCCATGATATAGCGAAAAATCCGTGATAAATAATGAAATGTTATATTTTTTAAAATCTCGCAGTACAGTGAGGCCGCGATAAGTGAACCACGATATAGCGAGGGACTGCTGTACTTGACATGTAGACCTGAAAACCCATGTGATGCTCAGGAGCTTTTATCTAGTGAAATATTTTCATTAGAGCTGTTCACTTAGGCTTTTTAAAGAGTTACCAGGATTTCTAAAGTCCCTACAACATAGTAGTGACCCCTGAAGGAAATGCAAAGGTTTACACTGTAATGTAAAACTAAGATGTGTCTTAGCTCTCCAAATTCTCATATGAATATTTCATAATGGACCTTGTTGTATAATAGTTTCAACTTCCCCATGATTTGGTGGTGCATGTGCGTTAGAATATGTATTTTAACTTGAATTTTCATTTTAATTCCTATTGTTCTGATGTAACTGCTTCCAACAAGCAGGTCTCGTGGTCTCTGGTGTCTGACAAGGCAGCCTACTTTTGAGTCCCGTTCTGCCTGCGGTTGGCCTGAGCTGAACCTTGACATTCTGCCTCAAGTTACAGTGTTAGGGACGGTCCCTCTCTAAAACATGATGATATTTTGTTGAGATTTAGAATTCACAGTACTTTTCCCACATGACAGTGTTCGCATCAACTCCCCATCTCAGTTCAGATTTTTTAAGGGAACTCCAAGCCAACCATTGCAATCCTTGGTTCCACTAATCCAGAAACTGGTTGTTCCTCTTAGAACAGCATGTGACAAATGACTATTGGGCTTCTTCTTCTCTTGAGTTGATAATATTAACTTCTTTCTTGTCTCCTAAATACTGCAATTGTTAAATTAGTAGGTGAAATTAACAGTCTGGAGTGATTAATTTGGTATGGATTTCTTTGCTGTGACACCTTTGTGTAGAGATTGTTTTTAATCCAAGAACCTTAAGCTCTTATACATTTCAAGATATATGTATATTTTAAAATAAAATAAAGCTGATAGTTAACTGGTTTTTGAAAATCTCAGAGAAGTAACTTTACACTTAACAATCACTTCTTCAGATGAAAGTACCTTTACAGAAGCACTGCTACAGCCTCCCTGCTGGACGCAGCCATCTTCTCATCTGCTAATCACATTTTAGGCGCCAATCAGAGATGCTGTGGACTTAGTCCCAGACCGCCACAATAAAGTGAGTTGTAATCTCTCTTGCTGGGGTAGAGGGTCTGGCCTTCAATTTGTAAAAATAAAAAACCCAACAGCTGTGGAGCTCAATAAAGCAGTTTGCAATAGAACAAGGCACGCCTGTACTAAGGAAAATCATTACTGTTGGCATTTTTTATAAATACAGGGTAAGGCATAAGAAGCCGTGCTGTGAGTGGAAACGGAAAAGTGAGCCTCAGGAAGGAACCCCTTTTATAGGGCTTTAGTATTTCTTGAGAAAACCAACCTCTTAAACTGTCACGCAAACCTGATGACAAGATCAACAGCTTATAGACCCACCACTCCTGGAAAAGACTACAGCTGCTTTGTGTCTAGATTATACATGATCATATTCAGGTATCAATATTGATCTGCTCTGGTGGGTTTCATTTAAAACTTGAAATTCATTTTGGATATTCTCCAGTGTTTGAAACTAAGTCTTTTGTCTATGGAAACAGCACTAGTCAGAATCAGAACAAACTACTGTACATTGATTGGGCCAAGCATTGGCAAGCAAGGTAGGGGTTTGAACTGGGATTGCATATTGACATGGAGTGTTGCTAGTAATTACCTAAAATTCATTCATTGAATATTCATGTTCCCTGCATCATCCTGGGCATGCAAAAAGGCAAACATTGCAACCCTACCTCAATCTTCAACAGGACAGATTATGAATGAAATGGTTAAGTGCTGGAATTCTGACAGCCTTGTCATCCAGGCCAGGCAAGTTCTTGTAAGTAATTTTGAATATATAGTTACCAGTTTCTGTACTGTCACCAATATAGTTTGTCCTCTTCCATAGTTATTCTTCCCTGGCTAAAGTGAAAAGATGCACATTACATACCTCCCTTCTGTGGTGACTGTGAATCTTTTACTGTGGATCATTTGTGCCTTTGTAGGCTCGAAGCTATGTGTGGTCATCAAGAATGCTTGTCCTCAAAAATATGCCTGCCACCCCCATGTTCATTGCAGCAGTATTCCACAATAGCCAAGATATGGAAACGACCTAAGTGTCCACTGTCAGATTAGTGGACAAAGAGAATGTGATATCTATACACACAATGTAATATTATTCGGCCATTAAAAAGAATTACCTTAACATTTGTAAAAATGTGAATGATCCTTGAGGGCATGATGCTAAGTGAGTAAGTCAGAGAAAGACATACCATATGATCTCGCTTACATGTGCAATCTTAAAAAAATAGCCCCCAAAACTAAGCTCATAGATACAGAGAAGGTTGGTGGTTGCCAGAGGTGGGGGTTAGGGTGTGGGGGCAATTTGTAAAGAGGGTCAAAAGTACAAATCTCTAATTATAAGACAAATATGTCATAGGAATGTAATGCTCAACATGGTAATGATAGTTCCCAGTGCTCTGTTGCCTATTTGAAAGTTCCTAGAAGTAGATCTTAAAAGTTCTCGTCTCAAGAAAGAAACAAATTTGTAACTAAGGTAATGGATGGTAACCAGACCTATTGTGACCATTTCACGATATATACAAATATCGAGTCATTATATCTTACACCTGAAACTAATATACTATCAATTATAACTCTATTTTATTATTAATTTATATTTTTGCTTTTATTTTTTTTCCCACTAAAATTTTTTGTTTGTTTTTCTATTACAGTCATCCCACTTTTTTTCTCCTTTGCTTCTGCTGACCTTGCCCACCCCTTCTCCTACAGTCAATTCCCACCCCGTTGCCCATGTCCGTGGGTCATTTATACACGTTCTTTGACTAGACACTTCCCCTTCTTACCCCTTTTCTCCCCCTCCCCCCTTGTCACTGTTAGTCTGAAACTAATATACTATCAATTATAACTTGATTTTAAAAAAGAAAAGAATGTGTGCTCTGGAGACAGATGTCTGGCTAAGAGTCAAGGCTCAGGCCTTCACTTGCTGTGTGATATTAATATCTTTGGGCCTTAGCTTTGTTGGCTGTAACAATAATAAAAAAAAAGACTATTTTCATCTGTTCGGGATGGTACTACAAAATACCATCAACCGGGTGGCTTATAAACAACAGAAACACATTTCTCACAGTTCTGGAGCCTGGGAAGTCCAAGATCAAGGTGCTGGCACACTTGGCAGCTTGTAAGGAAGGCCAGCTTTGTGGTTCACCGCCGACCATCTTCTCCTTGCGCCCTCACGTGATGGAAGGGGGAGGGAGCTCTCAGGTGCTTTTTATAAGGGCGCTAATACCATCATGGGGCTCCATCCCACGCCATAATCACCTGCCAAAGGCCTGGCCTCCTAATACCATCCTAGATTTCAACATAGGGATTTGGAGGCAGGGGACAGACACTCAGACCATAGCACTGACCTAGCAGAGTTGTTCTGGGGGTGCTACAAGAGGACACCTGAAAGCACTTAGGACAGAGCCCAGAAGGGGGACACGGAGAATGAATTTCAGCCACCACCTCATCATCACCAACAAGGAAGGGGAGAGTCAAGGGCAAGGTGGGGAATAAAAGAAGTACTGAGACATAATACAGATTCTCCCACTGCCTGGCCTACTCCTCCCAAGAAGAATCCGTCTAGAGGGGGACCAGCTGGGTCTCTCCTGATTTTGATTCATTGTAAGAATTAGCAAGTACTCATTTGGGTGCTTGCTCTAAGCAAGTCATGTTATTTAAAGTCATTAAAGAGAAAGGACAGGTAGCAGTCTCTGACCTTTTAAAAAATATAGCTTGGCAGAGTGACACTGGTTTATTTCATATGCAAGTCCCACTTCACAAAAATAAAGACTATAATAATAAAGATTATAATTAAGCTCTTGTGCTTCCTAATCTAAAATGTAGCTCATTGTATCCTCACGATCACAAAGGTATCCCCCCTTCCATGAAAACGTATGTATCCAGATTCAAAGTGGATATTAAAAGGTTATATTTTCTGTAAATAAAAGGGTACCAAAAGTTATTTCAAAACTAATATATTCCTCCCAACTTAAGGTAAAATTTTCAAAATTATATCATCTCTTAGACATGCAGTATGAGTACTGTCCTTTACATTGCCAAAAAGAACAAGGATTGAAAGCGAGTTATAGTTATTTCTGAATGAGTAAAGGTATATAGAAAGTTTTTAAAAGTTGCAGAAGGTAGGTAGAAAGTAGTAAAGGCTATAGGAGGTTGTGAAAGCTTTAAACTTGAAAGGAAGTAAACCTCAGCTCTTGGGTACAGTATTATTATTATTTTTTTTTTGCTTGCTTGGTTTATTTGCTTGTTTTCTGATCTTATGGGGATGTGGTTTGAATTTTACTGTTTTGTGTATACCAGAAATCTGCTTCTATCATGGGACTGGTGGGCCCATGGTACAGACAATGGTAGGTCCCTCTACCATTGGGACCTAAGAAGGATCGTTTGGTGCCAGTAAAGTCGGACTGGATTGGAAGAGCAAGTCTCTTCCACGAGACTGGTTGGTGGGAGGTCATGTCTCTATCAGGAGACCAATGGAAACACTAGTGGGTGACATTATGTCTCTAGCATTGTGGCTTCATGCCATGTGGACCTAGGGAAGGTTGTCTGTGTGTCCGGTTGGTAGAACCGGTTGGTGTGAGACAAGATTCTAAGGCTAGTTCTAGTCCCCCTTCTTTCTTTGAAACTTGTCTTTGCTATAGATTTTGTTTTGTTTCTGTTCTGGGAGAAAATTGAGGTTTCCGAGAGTTTGTTCAAACTTCACACTAAGTGCGAAAGTAAGCAATGAAAGCTATAAGGGATGGAGATGCCACTTTAGTGAATATTAGAAGGACAAGGATTTTCCTTCACACTTTGAATTTTTCCTCCCTACCAGATCCCTCCAGATTTTGGCACTCTTAATGAGTGAGTGACTGCAAAAAGTTTCTTTGCATAAAACCAGTAACACCAGTTTAAATTGATGGTTTTGTTAAACGAGACTTTCACTAAAATGTCACACGTGAAGGAGGCATGCCTGGGCTCTGGTTGTTACCAGAAAGCCCTGAGGAACTGAGATTGACTTTCAAAGCTAACAAAAGCACACTGGAGGAATGGCCTAATACCTTGTTTGGTCGTGTGGTTCATGGCAGTTCTTCCAGGGAAGGAACAAAGATTGTTTTCCTAAAAGATGGCAAGGAGGAGCCTTAAAGACATGATGGGAACCTCGAGGACTTAAGGGATACAGGCACTGCAGGTAAAGCCTGATGGCAGGTGTGTGGCTTGGCTTCTGGGCCTGAAGGGTGAACTAAGGGTCAGTCTAAAGGTTCCTTGTGTGAGTTTTAGCAAAGCAGACTTAAAGATCCTATGTGATCAGTTGCTGCTCTAGTTGTGTTCATGCAAATGAATGGGAAAAAAATTAAAACTGGACTTAATGCTGTCACTTTTGAGGACAATGAAGGTGACCTTAAGGAGAAAAGTCATGTTTTGGGAAAAATCACAATGCTCAGAGGTAGACATTGGACTCTAATGCAGCTAACTGTCTTCAAAGTTTTGTTTTCACTTGGAAGTTGAACATCACCAGAGATGTTCAATTTATACACGAGAAGTATTTGTCATATCGTCACTATTTAATGTCATTGTAGCGAAGGCCTTGCAATGGGATGTTTTCTCAAAAGACAGTCTTTCAGACTCAGAGAAGGGTTTGTGATTTGCTATGTGAACCAGCCTGTGTGTTCTCCCTTCTGTTTTCATAGGATGTGTGCCAATGATTTCACTACCTGAGCATTTACACATTATAGGCCTCCCTTCAGAAGCCCATCTGTGGAGAGACCCAAGAAAGCAGTGGAGTAGGTGGAAGCTATACAAACCTCCTCCCAGGACCAACCTAGAATTACAACTAAATTGTAGAGAAATCATCTTGAATAAACAAATGAACACTAGCAGGAGAGAAAAGCCTTATAACCATGGCCAGATGGAAGAAGCCACATCACCACAACAAGACTGATAGGAAGTGTGGAGGAGGCATGAGAGGGCTGGCTGGGCTCCCATGGGTGGCCGCTGAAGTTCCAGAGGGATATTTAAGTGACTGGGGAGTTCCCCCCTGAGAAGTGTAGGGTCTAAACCCCAAGCTCGGCTCCCCAGCCTACAGCACTAGAACTGGGAAAGTAACCCAGATAGCATCCAGCTGTGAAAAGTGGTGGGATTTCTGCCTGCCAGGGAGAGATGGCTGGAGACACAGAGAGCCTCTTAAAGGGCCAACACACACGCAAAAAAAATCCATTTGTAGCCACTTACCCAAGGGTCCAGCAGAGGGAGGGCAGAGTGGACTAGAGGCACTTGAGGAGAGTTTGGGGCTGGTGGCTCTGGGGAGAGAACTAATGGAACAGCCAGCAGGATCCCTGTGTCGAGTCATTCCCCATACTGCAGAGGCCATCTTTCTCATCTCTCTTAGTGGCATTGGCCTGAGGGGAAACAATAGCTCCACCTGCAGGAATGAGTCTGCCCCACCCTGTGGTTCTTCAGCCCTGCTGCTGAGGAGTACAGCTGGAAGACATTCACTGATTAATCCTACAGAAGCCTGCTGGTAGAGGCAGATTGCTGGAAGCCCTGAGACTTCAGCTGATGCTCTCCCAGGCCTGGTGCTAATAAAAGCTGGCCTTGGTGCCCAGCCTGGTTCCTTCTGCACACACCCAGGCCCAGCAGAGGGAGCCACAACCTGTACATTGCTGATAGCTCCAGGTTGCCCAGGGCCAGTCACAGGCAGGGTTTAACTTAGTTCTGCACCAGAGTCTTGCAGATCTATCACATAGAAACAAACACACAGAGGCAGCCAAAATGAGAAGACGAAGAAACAGGCCCCAAATGAAAAAACAAGAAAATTCCCCAGAAGAACTAGATGAAATAGAGGCAAGCAATTTATCAGATAGGGAGTTTAGAGTCATGATTATAAGGATACTCAAGAGCATGAAAAAAGACATAACACACCATAAAAAGGACCAGCCAGAAATAAAGAACAAAATATCTGAAATAAATAATACACTGGAAAGAAGAAATCCATCTACATTGCTGCCTCTTGAGACTGAACGGTTTGGCTGGGCCAAGTGGTTGAATTGGTGAAATATGGAGCAGTCTATTGGCTTTTCTTAAAGCTGCTTTCCTTTCTGCCCTAAGGGTTTGGACAGAAAGGGACCAGGCATGGTAAAGGGGGGATCTCAGGATATTCCCCTCAGCCTAAGTTAAGTATAGTGGGCAAAGGAGCTCTGGACAGGTGTGGCATGCCTTGCACACCTTCCTCCATGGATGCCACCCTTTCTTAATGTGGCACATTGTAGAATTAGTCTCTAACTTTATCATTTAGTGGGTATGGCTCTGATTGTGCCTTCTAACCCTCTTGCCAAATTTGTCACCTCCAGAATACAACAAGGATGCCAACGTACCAGCAACGCCAGATCGCGCACGCAGCTTTCCATGGGCAGCCAGCTGACCTGGATTCTGCAAGATCCTTCTTTGTGTGAGGGCCACCCTCCCTCCATTCTAGAACCCCTTTCTGTTAGGGACCTCTGGACCAGGGCCTAGGTAGGACCCCGCCCCTCAACTGGCTGGGTTCAGTAACAAAAGCAATGTATATCCGTTAGATACCTCCTCCCCAATAACAGAAATCCTACATTTATTGCTGCAATGGAAGAGAAGTCATCATATCTTGCATAAAATTCCATGCCATTTGTAAAAGAGGTAAAGCACCTCCTTCATGCTGGGTACTCTACTTCCCTTTTAAGTGAATTTATTGGGGTGACATTGGGTAATAAAACCATGCAGGTTTCAAGTGTACAGCTCAATAAAACACCATCCGCACTCTGCATTGTGCTGTTACCACCCAAAGTCAAGTCTCTTTCCATCATCTTTTATGCCCACTTTGACCTCTTCCACCCCTCCCCCTTCCCCTCTGGCTATCACCATACTGCTGTCAGCATTTTATTTTTTTCCTTAGTCCCTTCACCTTTTTTGACCCAGCTCCCCAACCCTCCTCGCCATATTTCTTTCCTGCTGGAGAAAGCATATTTCTAATTCCTTCTCTAATTCATCTTACCCTTGTGGAGACCCACTCAGAACCCCAGAGATGGCACAAAGGCTATTTTAAGCTGAAGACATTTGAGATTCCACAGATGCAGAAAAAAAGCCTTCTTCAAGCTTCCTTTTAAGCTTCCTTATCTGACTAAAAGCAGCAATTTCTGGGAAATGAAGGCACCACAGATCCCCTCTCAGGAGAGTTTTATGGTCTGGAAGGAGACAGAAAAACCACTCACACCTGCATAGACAAACATTATCACCCACTTCCTTATCACCCATCTGTCCTCCTAAAAACCCACTTATCTTTCCTCAATAAACCTATTTGTTTATCTCATCCAAGCTGTGTGTCTCCACTCTCTTTTCCCTACTAAGTTAGATATACAAACCTTTAACTGTTAACATTTTAAGGAGCCAGCTACTTTTTTTGTTGGCTTCTGTTATGTCTATGAAATAAACCCTTTTCTCCTGTTAAGCTGTCTTCATCAGTTTAATCTGTAGGCCCCAAGCAAGGAACTTAAGAGAGTAGGGAGGTTTTTTTCCCTCCCCTACACCCTCTAAGCAAGTGTGGGCATCTTGTTTACATGGAAACAAGAAACGGCTTTGCCCCAGAAGGTCCTGTCCTCCTTTTCATTCATTTGCCCAACATTTTAAATCTTGGAAGTAGGCGGGAGAACCAGACCCATTAAAAGCTAACACCAGAGAAATGGTGACTTGGAAGTAAGAAGGTTAAAAATATGGCAGAAATAGAAACAGAGAAGAGGAAGAGTACAGGAGGAAATACATGGGTGAATGGATAGATGGATGGAACAGTGGGTGGGTGTGTGAATAGAGGGAGAAAGGAGGGATTCATGTTTTGATTTATTTATCCAGTGATTGATAGACCAGCCACTAGGATATGAGTATGTGTTGCATCCACATATGACACTTTGCAATATCTGCTGCCATCCTCACAGTGCAGCTCACAGGAGTGACCATTTTCTTAACTAAGGAGTCCTCGAAGGCAGATATGGATTGTCTTCTCTGTCCTTGTAACCCCAGAACCCAGCACTGGAGTGCCTGCTAAATATTGGTTGGTTAGAAGAATAGATGAATCCATCAACCAATCCCTTTAATATAAGGAAGTCAGTGGTGGCCGTTGTAGCTGTTTGAAATAAAGGAAAATCTAAAGACAATGCTAGACTGTAATTAAGTGCAATTGATTATAATTAATGGATACGCAAATGGTAAAATTATCATCATTCAGCTAGGAAAGTTGAGTTACTGAATCCCATCCACTTCTCATCCCATGGCAGAAACCAGACTTACTCTGGGCCTTTATTACTTTTAGCCTCTATTTCGCTCTCTCAGTGGGAAGTAGGCAGGGGGCCTGGAGCCTTCAAGTGCTCTTGTGAAGCTGTGGTCATCCCAGAGGGATGGGTCCTCCCCTAGGGCAGGTTCAGCTGAGTCCCTTGCCTTCATGAGAGAGACCCAGACTCCAAGGAACACAGGGCTTTGTTCATTCTGCTCCGAATTATCCAGATGGCAGGCTGCCACAGTTGGATGGCCTGCTGCCAAATCCTGGTTCTGCCATCTTCTGGCTGTGTGACCATGGACTACTCATCTGATGCCATTCAGAGTCCTATGTGCCTTCCAGAAAATGAGGATAGTCATGGGGCTTTTATTAATAAGCCCAGCATGTCCCGGGCAAACTGGGAGGTGTTGGTCCTTTAGGCTGATGTTGACTGAATTGAATTTAGAGAATCTTCTGACCCCCCTGTGACCTCCTGGGACCTTCAGTTGGGGCTGGTGTTGCATGTACCTTGATGAATTGCAGGCCATGCCAAGCCATGGGTCCACACCCTAGAGACTACTGTCTCCAATTCAACATCTCCACGACGCCTTCAGTCACCTTGATTATGTGGAAGAATTCCAACTTTAATGGAACTTTCCTTTGGTTTTTTTCTTTTTTTTTCTTTTTCTCTTGAAGAACATTTGCTGCTGATTTAGTCCTGCTTTAAAATTCTGTACAGTCAAGATGTTGTCCTGTTTTAATCTCTGTGTGACTCTTCTTCAGTCATTTCCTTTCTTCCCGGTTTGCTTATCAGTCGACATACACCACAGGCCTGGACTTTGTTCTAACATCTCCTTCTGTTTAATCCCCATGCTGTTTCTCTGCCAAGCAGATGTGTATTAAAATGTGCATAAGAAAAGAAGCAAGCCGGGCCTATTTAGAAATTTCCTCAATTTGCACAAACTCCATTGGTAGAGGAGTTTTTTTCTCTAAAAAACCACAACAAACGTATGTTAATAGCTACTTAGATGGATCAAGACAAATTCGTATTTGGCCATTTCTGCCATCATCGTTCTGGCCTCATTGCCAGAGACACAAAGCAACGATTGAGTATTCGTAGGTGGAGAGACAGCTGCAGCATGCTGTAGTTGTCTTCTTGCTTGTAGGATTTTTGTGCTTACAGCAATGAGGGACTTGGACAGCCTGTTAAATGGTTTGTCCAGCCTGAAAGAGTTGGAGTTTTATTTTTTTTTTATTGTCAGGTATTATATAATTTACAAGGTGTTAGAAATGACTTCAGTTTCCACTCAGGTTCTTGGGTCTTGTGTGTGTGCTTTAAAAGAGCTTATTTTTCATGTGCTAAAAGGCATCTAAAAAACTAGCTTTCACTCTGTAAGCTAAGGCCACTGGGCTTAAACCACACAAAGAGAAAGGGAGAGTAAGCATTGTTCATTACACACACACACATAACACAATTTAATTACTTAAAAATACTCTGAGCCCTGTTTTCTAGACTGGCTATTGTAGATCTGACTATTAACAGATGGACATACCTTTTGTGACAAAGACATCAACCACAATGCCATTTGGTTTTGAAGTTTTAAAAACTAGGACTGTCAGGGCCAAAACCTAGCAGGAAGTGGATCCTGCATATCAGCCAGTCCAGTCCAGTCCAGAAGGGAGGGAAAGAACTGGCTAGATCATGGTCAAATTCAAAGCCTAGAAAACACAGGGTGAGCAGGAGTAGGATGAGAGTAGGTGGCACAGAAAAGCAACCTGTGATTTGTAATCAAGCAGTGTTTGCTCTGGGTCTTGTTTACAGCTTCTGGCTGCCTCTGGCCAGCCAGGAAGAACCGGAAGCCAGCATGCAAATTCTTCTCAAGTCCCAGCCAGCGGTGGAAGTGCTGGACCCAACGGCAGAGCCTAAAGATATCCCAATCATTCCCCCAATAAAAAAAGTAGATACCGCTCTAGACTTCATTATTTCCGCCTTGAAGCAAATTAAGTGTCTAAGGCCTACCAGGCAGATGTAACTTAAAGGGATTCTGTTGGGCAATACCTGCCTATCAGGTAAGAACCCTGAGTCCCTGTCCTATAGCAAGTCACTTCCTCATCGACAACTTTCAATCAAGTGACAAACAGCCTTCCTTGACTTGCAACAAATAACTATAAAATTTCTAAATTCCTCAGTGTCACTAGGTTGATGTCCTCAAGCCATCATATTTTTACTAGCTCCTTAGTTGTACGTGTATAGTATTGTCGTTTTTTATTACACTTGGACTTGTGGACAGTTGGGTGTATGTATGTAATGGGATGTGAGTTCACTCATTGAATTTGACGCAAGAAACAATGTCTTTGCTTAACCTTTTATTCATCATGGCACAAGACAGAATTTTAAGAAATACCACAGAAAATGTCACTGCCAACATGAAAATTAAGAGTAGCATGTTTTATAAAAAAAGTTATTTTTCTATGATACACATTCCCTTATGAAGTGAAAAAAATTAAAATACTGATGCGATTCGCCACCTGCTGGTCAAAAATAGTTTTGCAGTTGAAAAACTTCAAACTTACTACTGAAGTACGGTAGGAGCATTTTACACGACACACAAAATTATTGAAGAAAAATTTCCTCAGCCTTTGGTACAATGTAAATACAAAGCTTTAGTTCTTTTCCAAATTCGATTTACTTTCAAAGCATTGCATATAATTTGGTTAATACTGATTATGGGGCAAAAGGAAAAACCATGTTCTCTAATTCGAATACTCTATTTAGATTCATCACTTTATAGTGGGATTCCAGTTTGTGGGTTTGTAAAATACATAAAAATTACACATTATAAATATATATTATATATGGTCTATATAAAATTGAATTTGACCTAAAGTGGGAAGGACAACTTCTTAATTACTTTCTTTGTCAGGCACGGCCTTTCTCTTGTTTGATTAACTGAATCCTTTCTAAACAGATTCTAAAAATATACTCCATAACATATCAAATTTAACATTTTCTTTAAAACATATTCAGTATGAAAAGGCAATCAGTGACTATATGTTTTGTATCTCACCACTATATAAAAATATGGCTTCTCATATTCTGTTTTAGTTTGTTTTGTTAGTGTTTTTCTTAGGTGTTGAAGGAAGGGCTGTCCCTCTTAAAAAGCTATGACAAAAGCACAGAAACCCGCTTGTGCATAATATAGAACATTCTATAGAATCTCCTTGCTTAGTATAAGTGAAGTGATTATAAAATGGTTCCTTTTTCTGTGACTATATCATATATGATTATCATACATAATCTGTTACAGAATATACAAGAGTCAAAACTGAAGACACATAAATACAAAGAAGCTATACCAAAGCAAGAGTTTGATCCTAAAGCCAATGTGAGTCGTTTTTATAATGGAGGCTGCCATCCACTTATGTTTTTGGATTTCCCTAAAGCTGGCTATGCAATAGAATCTTATTATAACTGGTGAGGGTACTAGTGCTCTATATCTTTAAGTGAACTGAGCTTCTCTTGTGTTATTTTTTTTAAAGTGTAAAAGAAGCAAAGTAAGTAAGTTTCCAATTGCCCAACAGCGACTTTCTCCCCTACTGAGTAAAAGAAGGCTGTTGGGATGGGAGGGCTCAAGCTGGCTGTGGGCTCATACCAGTGTTTCTGGGAGGGCGTCGGGGTTGTCGGTGGACAAGAGCTCCCAGATCTGCCACCGCTCTCTCTGCCAATCGAGCCAGTTGGGTTCACCTAAGGCCTTACTGTTCTGATCACTGGCGGGACTGGAGCAGGCACTGCTCAGTTTTGGCTGGGCAGCCTGATGCTCCTGCTCCGCTCTTTGGTTTCCCTCTTCCAAGGCTGATCCTGAGCTTTCTTCTGGCCTCTGGCACCTCCACAGTGGTGGCTCTGCTGCTTGGTGGGCCGATGCTAAAGCTTGCTTCCCTGGACCAGGATAAGGAGGAGGAGGCCGGTTGTCATGCCTCACACTCTCTCGAGGTCTCTGGTGCAAAGGCTTGGCTCGGCTCTGCAGCCGGGCCACGTCCAGCTCACTCTCGGTGAGGTCTTCGGCACTGCTCAGAGTCAAATACTGCTCCGACCCTCGCACGGCCCCCTCGGATCTCCTGCTGCTGCCCTGGATATGGGGCGTGCTGCAGACGCGGGACACAGGAGGGTGGCTTCGGCACTCTGCAACAGTGGCCGTGGTCTGAGTCCTTCGAATGACCTGCACACCACTGTCCGGTTCTGTGGGGCTCCCCTGCCACCGAGGCCAATTTAGGGTCAGGTTCCCTTGAGAAAGGGAGCATGGCCCCAGTCGTAGGGAGCTGCTTTCAAAAATGTCTCCATAGGAACCTGGAAGCCAGAGAGAAGAGCAAGAAATGAAGTTAGTTTATAGAATCCCTGTTGGGATGTCCTGTTATTTCCTTTCCACTGCCAGCTTCGGGAACTGGAAAGGCACGGGAGACTCTTAGCTGCTGCCACCGAAGTAAAAGACTCCCTAGTAAGAGAAATGACAGACACTTTTTGATTATTGACACAATTCCTGTAGCAGCTCCCAATACAGATGCCCACACTCTGATGTGTTAGCTACCCAATGAGATTAAATAGTCCTTGTCACTCACTGATGTTTCAGGAAAGCCCCACCCCCCACCCCATCTGGCTATGAACACTTCTCCGTTCCATTCCTGTGCAGTGCAATTTGCAATGCAGATGAGACACAAATGATAATGTTTTCATGTTTCTACCGTGTCAACAAAAGCTGAAGGAAGAAATGAATTGCATGCGAAATGCCCATCATATGCCAGAAGATAATGAACACAGCAGCTGGTGTGTAGTATACTCTATCGCCACCACTGTGAGAAAGCCTGGCTTTCTGTCCACACATCCTCCCCTTCCCTTCTGGGTGACATTTCCCAGCCTCCTTTGCAGTTAGCAGAGCCTCATAAAGGAGGTCTGATCAACAAATGCGAAGAGATGCGACGTGAATATTTCTAGGCCTGAGAAATGCTGATAAGAAAGAAATGAAAATGAAAATAACACAATGTGACAGTACTTGGCCATAAGAAGGATGACCTACTGCCATCTGTGACAGCATGGGTGGCTCCCGAGAACATCATGTTAAGCTAACTAAGTCATATGGAAAAGGACAAGAACCATATGAGTTCACGCATACGCGGGCTATAAAACCAGAAAGCAAGAAAGAAACAAAGAAACTATACTCACAGACACGACAACCATATGGTGGCTACCAAAGGGGAGGTGGAAGAGGGGCCAGGGCGTCAAATGCATGGTGACAGAGTGAGACCAGGCTTTGGGTGGTGGGCACACAATACAGTACACAGATGATGTGTTACACAACTGTACACCTGAAGCTTTCATAGAGCGTTATTAACCAATGTCACCCCAATACATTTTTTAAACTCCTACCATCTTGTTTTGTAAATGAGCAAAAATGCAAACGCAATGACTCGCGGGAGCGATGAAAGTAAAGAGACACGGGCAATGCGGCGAGGTGCCGCCGCCATCCGTGGCTTACAGAGAAGAGGCTCGTGCGCCCTACAGGGGACACGAGGGGGCTACACCTCTCCCATCTTGGAAAGCTTCAGAAGTTTTGACTCGCTTTCCTATTCTGGATTTATAATTTGCTTTCTGAAATTCTGGGACCCTAATCGTAACTTAATATACAAAACAAGTATGTAAAAGGGGTTGCCGACAGCAGAAGTTACTGCAAAACCCACTAAGAAGTGGAAACAATCCAGTCGCGCACTCGGAAGTACTATGTGGCGCTCCCCAACGGTAACGGAGAGCCGCTGGAAGACAGAAGCTAAATCATATAACGTTGCACAGACAGAATGATTTTAGCCATATTTAAAAACTCTTGCAAAGGAAAGTAAACGAAACATAGTCACAGACTGACATTTTGGTGGAAGAGCAAAGGATCCTTTGATCCTTCCCCCTCCTATTTTCAACATTTTCTAAATAATTTTTGACAAGCACGTAATATGATGATGATGATGATAAGGCCAAAATTAAAGGAAATTAATTGTAAAAGCAAATGCCATAAACACTTTTTAAAAAATAATAGCCCACCTGTCATTCCTGGGTCTTTGGATCCGCTTTTTAATGTTGAATGCCAAGTTCCCCAGATATTGAAAGGTTCCTCTGACATATCTAGGAGAAAGTATAATAAAAAGGTATGGAATTCACAGTGAAAACTGAAGAACACAAATCAACACGCAAGTATTTTTATAACATCTTTTCTTTGCAAAGTACTGTATTTGAGATCCTGACGGCACACCTGCTTTTCAGGAGGGTTCTTCCATTTGGGATTTACAAAAAGGCTCTTTCTATATTATGGTTGTGGCGGACAGAATAAGGGCCCCCCAAAGATGTCCATGATATGATTCCCCAGAACCTGTCAAGATGTAATATTTAAAAGGGACCTTTGCAGGTATGATTAAATTTTGGATCTTGAGATGAGGAGATGATCCTGGATTATCTGGTTGGGCCTAATGTCATTACAAGGGTCCTTATAAAAGGGAGGCAGGAGAGAACATGAGACATTGCTGGCTTTGAGGATGAAGGAAGGGGCCACGAACCAAGGGATGCCGACGGCCTCTAGAAGCTGAAAGAGGCAAGGAAACAGATTCTCCCCTGAGGCCCCCAGAAGGAAAACAGTCCTGCTGACTTACTTAGACTTTTTGATGTCCAGAACCATAAGATAATAAATTTGTATCTAATTTTAAATCACTAAGTTTGTGGTCGTTTGTTACAGCAGCAATAAAACAGGAATACAATGGTAATGAGTGGCAAAAGCTCTGACCACATTAACATAGAGGAACAACAATTATTGTTCTTATGCCTCTAGAAGCTGAAAGAGGCAAGGAAACAGATTCTCCCCTGAGGCCCCCAGAAGGAAAACAGTCCTGCTGACTTACTTAGACTTTTTGATGTCCAGAACCATAAGATAATAAATTTGTATCTAATTTTAAATCACTAAGTTTGTGGTCGTTTGTTACAGCAGCAATAAAACAGGAATACAATGGTAATGAGTGGCAAAAGCTCTGACCACATTAACATAGAGGAACAACAATTATTGTTCTTATATCTAGTACTATTGGCATCAATAGATTCATTTCTGCATGCATTCATTCATATATTCCCTTAGTCTGTCTATAAATATTTACAGAGTCAGGTACTATTTTAAGTGTTCTCACCATCTCATGTAATCCCCACTACAATCCTGTGATGTGATCATAATGACCATTTCTAGAAGCAAATGCCTAGTGGAAACTTCACTGTATTCTGCAGTTCATGTGTATACTTTCACTTAATCCCAAGGAGATGCCCCTGAGTCCATTTTACAGATTGGCAAGTAGTGAAAGGAGCAGGTAAGAAGTGTACACAGGGTTACATAGAAAGTATTGTTGAGCACTTATTACATGCCAAGTTCTCTGCTCAGGGCTTTACATGAATTAGCTAATTAAGCCCCATGAATTAATACTGCCATCTCTCTTAGTTTTCATTGGAGGAGGAAATGGGACTCCGAAAGCCTCTCTCGCTCACTTAAGGTCCTGCAGGTTCAAAGTGGCAGAGCAGGTGATGCACTACAAATCTAGTACTCTTGTCATTGGATCCTGACACTATGTGCTTCTAGTTCCCTCTGGGTAAAGTTATCTCCAGGGAAAAAGTGACAGATTACATGGGGATTCTCTACCTTGGCACTAGTGACCCTGGGGAGGATCATTCTTTGTTGCGACAGGAGCTGCCCTGGGCACTGTGGGGTGCTGAGCCACAGCCCAGAACTCTACCCACCAGATACCAGGAGCAACCCCTTTGCAAGTTGTGACAAACAAAAATGCCTCCAGACATTGTCACATGTCCCCTGGGGGGCAAAATTAAGAGTCTGCCAACATATTAAACGGATGAAAAGAGCTAATGCATGCCTAGTCTATTTGCTAGTAAGTTACAGCCCACATGTTTCTTAGCCCAGCTGCTAAAAAACTGTGAGGCAGACACCGATCCTGGGAGGAAAGAACCAAGCTTTCCTGGTGTGAACGTGTCTAACAACATCACTCTGAATCTGTGTTTAGAAACCTGCATGTGCCACACCGTTCGTAACAGCAAAGTTCTCTTCAGACTGCCTTTTCATTGTGCTGCAGAGAATATTACATATAAAAAACCTGCCACTGATTTAAAAGAGCTAAAATTAGAGATCCATTATATACATCAGAGAGGGAATAATTAAAATCTAAGAGATGTCTATTTAACAGAAATTTATCATGGCCATGAAAAATGCTAGCAAAATGAAAAATGCTAATAATAGGAGTTTAAGTAAAATAAGCTTACTTCAAAAGCAGTTATACTGGTGAAACAAATATACAGTTATGTATGCATATGAACAAGGAGCAGGAAAATAAAGCTTCACATTTTAAAAATAAATTTAATGCCTGATGGGAACGTGGGTTTTTGCTTTCATTGTAAATTTTAAAAATTATTTTTGACACGTGTATTTGGAAGATAAAATGAAGATGCTATGATTTAATGAAAACACACACAGAGTCCTTTCAGAGTGGCTCTTGGAATTAAATTAGAACTTTAAGATAAAGGAGCACAAATCTGTACTGTGTCTTCCAGTTATTACTCAGAGAGTGTCCTGCTGGGTCCCGGCCCCAAGGAATTACTCTGTGGAGGGCAAGAACACAACGAAACATTCAGTGGTCAAATAAATGTGGGAAAAGCAGCAAACCACGCCCTCCCTCTGATTGTGGAAATTCAGTGGTGACCATTAGCACTTTTAAGAGTTTGAGAAATTGGTCAATAGAGACACCAGTTCCCCAATGCCTTTTACCGTGAAACACTTATTTTGCCTAAAAATGTTAATCTCCCCGGAGACTAACATTATGTTCTTTTTGGAACATGATGTCTTGTTACATAGTAGGTTCAGCTTGTTCTCTTTATAAAAGTAACAGCAATAATTGGATGACATCTTAGACTAACAAATATGCACCCAAAGTCACTGGCTAGGACACATAAAGTTCCTGGGATGCTGGAAGGGGAAGAGTCAGCTGGGAATATCCATCACTTGGCAGGACGTTGCTTCCCAGGCATCTGGATCTGCAGGGACCCTCCAGGACAATGACTGGGCTCACCACACCTTCCTCTTCCCAGAGAGAAGACTTTTCAGCGGGTATTCAGGAAATGCTCACTGAACTACAGAAAGGTAAACCTAGGAAGGGGATGAGCAGACGGTCCTAAGGGCCCGTGCCACATGCAGTCAGAGTCACTGATTTGGCCAGTGCCCACCAGGCTCCAGTTACCTTTGCCAAGCCTCGGTCCAGGAGAACTCTCCCTTGACTTCAATGACGGCAAGTGGCCCACCAGCGAATACTGCTCTTGTCCTCTGAAAAGCTTCCCCGAGCCCTCCGGGGTCACGTTCTCTTGCATAGCCAGCAGGGAGCGCTCAGACAGCACTGGGGAGTTGTTGTCATAAGGGGAGAGGTCTCCGCTGGAGGCCTTGTTGGAGTCTGTGGATGAGTGCCTTCCTCCCATGGAAAAGGAAACTTCCGACTGCAGCATGTCAGGGCTTCTGGTACAGGGAGACAATGACAGGCGTGTGAGCGTGCTAACAATTGGTGACCAGACTCAAACAATGTGACCGTGACACGAATGACAGGAGGAGAATGCATGGCTGAAACAAACGATAAAAGACCTTTTGAGCAATGTTCCAAGACTTTTACATCAATATGGTGAAAGCGTTTCCATGAAATAGCCAGCAGAGGGCAGCAAAACTCAACGGATGTTACTGAAATGGCAGGGCGGGTGGGTAGGATGAACTGGAGATGGAGCCCTGTCTTCTCCAATGGGCCTCGCTGAGATCGGCTTAAACTGTGGCACTAAACTGTTTTCAATTAGAAGTTCAAGTCTGAATACCTATGGAAGATTGCTCAGAAACTATGGAAAGAGTACAAAAAGTTAAAAGTATTAGAAAGAAACAGAAACTTCTTGTACGAGAGAAAAGACGGTTTTGTTTGCTGTTTGGGGCAAGAACAAAATGTACTAATTGGAGAATTTTAAAAGGGACCCGCGTCCTGTGGGAAATATGATGTGAAGGAGGCTTTACAAACAGTTAGAAATGTCTGCAAAGAGACTGAGTGATATATTATATGCAAAAAGACAAAAAGTCACCACCTACGCATTGATTATAAAAGGAATGAAAAAAGAGAGAGACCGAAATGCCATTATTTGATCAACAAACTGCATTGATGGCTATGTGTGTGGGAGTGTGTGCTCCTAAACACAGGCAAATCAGAAGATTATGCATATTTCATTTAAAAAATAACTGCACATGAAATTTAGAAATAGGCTGAACTTGACAATATATTCAAGGGCATTTGAGACATTTAGCAAGAAATAACTTAGGATTCACATTTGATATCTTTAAAATACAGCATTTCATTTATTAAAAGTACGTGTAGCAACCACCAATGATCCTGAATTTAAGAGATCCATTTAACTAAACAGTTACATTTTTAAATGAATCTTTTTCTCTTATTAAATAGTAACCAATTAATTAAATTGATTGCAGTGTATATTTCATCATTATTTTTATACCACAGTGATTCTTTCTGGCCACGGGATACCATTCGGTCAAATGAGATTCTAATGACTAGATCACCCCTGAATGTTGATGGAAAAATGGCCCAGATTTTAGTGTTGTGTTTGTGGTAGCGACTGAAATATGTATTCCTTGGGGCCTAAAGCTCCTGAGGCTATTTGGAACAGTCTACCTCGATTTTATGAGTGTGTATATATATATCTTTGAAACTGTTAAATAAATAAATAAAATGGAAGTCTGATGCCCATTATTTGTTAAGTAAGGAAAAACTGGTAGACAACTCCTTTACTTTCTTCAACATCCTGAATTAAAAACAATTCATATAAAAACTATGATTGAAACTTTCCATGAAGTTCATTATGGCTTCATGGACAACTTTTCTTCCCCCACTCAGACCCTTAGTGTAACTAAATCCATCCTTCCTATGACAATGATGATAATGATGATGCTACTGGTGGGAGTAGTTTCATGTATAAAATGGCTGGAAAGACAAATATATGACCATAACTAGTGTGCATTGCATTTAAATACATCTAAAGTGATTCAACAAGGCACTTGTCGTCGGCAGCCGTCCGTCTCGAGAGACGATGGTGTAGCTTCTTAAGAGTCTATCTGCACCGCCGAGAATGGCTGTGCAGTCCGACTCGGGAGTGACACGGTATCTGTCTCCTCCGTGTTGAATCGACAACTTGTGATGACGCTGGAGTGTCCTCTCCAGTGAAGCTGAAGCTACAGAGCCTGGGCAGGGTGATATGGAGGGTCTGCTGTTGCCCATGCAGCAGACCCCCCCTCTCTTCGCAGCTGAAGGGTCCAAGGGAAAGACGGAGTCAATACAGCTTGGCTTCAGGTGCGCCGCAGGAGTTGCCGGTGTTGACTACAACGTCAAACCGCCTTAGGGACTCCGGCTCCGGATTTTCTGTCGGGGTTTACTCCCTTAGCCTTTCCCCTGAAGAGGTATGCCGCAAGGCAGTGGAGGTTTTTTGGAGTCAGAGTTTTCCTTCTCTGACAACAAGGCACTAGTCTTTTACAAATTGATATAAACATACTAATTAGCATATCCATTACATTTTTATGTGCACGAACTGTCACAGCAACAGAAACAGCAGTGAAAATGTGAATGGAACAGGAAAACAAGAATGTCGAGAGTGTGAAAAGAGTGCTTGAAGTCTTACCTGTGAACATCTGTATTTTCTACCTTCCTCAAAATAGCGGCCCTGACAACATCTTAAAGGGAAATGACCACAGATGGATTAGAAGTTCCAGAACCTGCTTGTTTCCTGCACTACCTCACTTCTCTTTACTAGTCTTGGCTTTCTTTTGGCTTAATTTTTCAAAACAAATCCTCCGTGATCTTAAAGAAGGTAAACATGTACCTGAGTAATCCTTTCCTAACCAATGGGTTTGCATGCAACATGGAGGAAGGGTGCTCACGGGGGATCCCGCTTCTTCTTGGGCTCCCAGCAGAGGTTAGTGTTCATGGGGAAAGCATCTCAGTACATGACATGCCTCGCTGGTCATTGAGGAAGCCAGGACCTTGAGTACTTTTGCTGAGGGAACATCTTACCCACATGGAATAAGTAAGTCCTTCCTTTGCTTCCCCTTTAAATTGATGACAAATAATCTCACGGGAAAGAGCCAGAGGACAACCACGAGGATGATTTTCCAGAAACTTTAGGCCTCTGATGAATGAAGGACTCCTAAGAGGCCCTTACTACTTCTGTTGAAAAGCAGGGGAAAGACGATTTAGCCTCCATATCCAATCAAAGGGGAACAGTGTCCCTAATTCTAGTGGCAGGAACAGAGAAGAAAACAACTGCACGCTTTCGGGCTCGGCTCTGGCTACAGAAACCTTACCATGAAAACGAGAAAAATGGGATGCATTGAACCGGTAGCTACCAGTTCTGGAGCTCAGCTCAGAACTAGGGTTCTCCGTTCTGACCAGGGCTAGAAATTATATCACTGGACTAAGTTCAGTTGTTTTCCTTGGTTAGTCGATGCTTTTCTAGTCAATGAAAAAGGTATCTTACGCCTCCTCAGTAAGACCCAGTGGGTACATGAAGCCTTATTTTATAGGATGCTTTCAAGAGAGTCAAGTCCATTTATTACCCAAACAAAATAACTATCAGAGGTGCAAATACTTTTTGGGCCCCTCACATTGGGAGAAAAGCCTTGAAAAGGTCATATTTCAGCTCACGGACACGCCCCTCGTTCTGTGTCACGTCTTGCTCACCTGTCTTACAAAACATGCAGAAAACAGTGCATTCAACAAAATACTCCAAGTTGCAGATTCAGCCAACAGTTAGGCGCATAAAGAAACATGTTTCTCTTAAGCCTCAGTGGGAAGGACATTTGGGTTTGGACCAAGCGAGCAGGCCATTTAGTCTCACGGACCCACGCGATGCGCGCTAGATGGTTCCGAGGGACTGGGGCTCCGCCCCAGCTGCTGTGCTGGAGCTTCTGGTAGGCCCGTGGGTGTCACAGCCCAACTGCAAACTCCCTCCTCACTCCACTACCTCCCTGTCCCCATTTTCTCAAGTGACTTCCCACAATATTGTCCCACTTCACCCAGTTTTTGAGCTGTTTCAATAAATTGTTTTGGACTGATACTGACACAGGAAAATCATACCCACAGCAATTGTCGGCGGGTTGAAAGGGCAGCATGCTTCATGAGAACATTTACTTCGCTTAGAACAAAACATAATAAAACAAGAACCATGACGACAGTAACGGAAATAATGGAAGCTGCCACACCCTCTCTCCCTCCGTGTTCACGGCTGCGATTGGGTCCTGGCAAGCGGAGCAGGGAGGGGAGGGAGTGCGGCCACTGTCCCTGTGCCCTGCTCTGTGGGCTGCGGCCGCACGCCCCGCACCTGGGAGCTTGTTGGAAATGCCAATTCTCAGGCTCCATTCTGGACCTACTGACAGCACTGGCTAGTATTCATATTTATATTTTAATTGAATTTAGTGGGGTGACATTGGTTAATAAAATTGTATAGGTTTCAGGTGTACAGTTCTATACTACGGTTTCAGGTGTACAGTTCTATACTACATCCTCTGTATGTTGTATTGTGTGCTCCCCACGCCAAGTCACGTCTCCTTCCCTCACCATTTATCCCCGTTCACCCTCTTCCACCGCCGCTGCCCCCTTCTCTCTGACAGTCACCACACTGTTGTCTCTGTATATGAGTCCTTTTTTTTTTTGCTTAGTTTAATACCTTCACCCTTAGGACTGGCTATAATAGATGGGACCCAGCGCAAAATGAACATGCAGGGCCCCCCAATGGACACAGAAACAATGTGATGAAGGCCTGGGGGTGCTGGCTAGAGGGGGGCAAAGGACAAAATAGGGGACATCTGTAATAGTGTCAACAGTAAAAAAAAATTAAGAATTTCAAGACAGTGACAGCAGATCATTATGCCCAGCGGAGGCTTCTTCTGCGTGTGCGGTCCTTCCTGCGCGACTGCAGTGGCTGCAGCCCATGATGTCAGCTTTGCCCACGGAGAGGTAATCTCTAGGCGCGAGGCTAGCAAACTGTACTTCAAGAAGCCCTCCAGGCAATTTTGATGCGTAGGAAATTTGAGAACCCCTGACACCAAACTGCCTTCCCTTCCTTAAGCCACAGGCGGACAGTGGGCTCAGGATCTACTAAGTCAAATGAGAAGGGAAATGACAAACCCGCACACTGGCTGGCAGCGGGGGTAAATGTGCTGGTCTTGACCTTGAGGTGGCTGGGGCCACAGCTGAGTATGGGAGGGAGTGTGCCCACACCAGTGAGCCCCAGTTGGCAGGGCCCAGATAACTTAACGGAGTTTGGTTATTGATCAGAACATGTTGAGATGGGGCAGAAGAGGCCAATCTCCCTCTCTCTCTGCTCTTTTGGTCCCCTCGCCTAAGTCAAGCCACCAAGGTGACTACAGCCGGGACCCCAATCAGGAGAAAAACTGGGGGAAATGGCTAAAGCTAATCCCTGGAAGTAGAGGGGTATCAGGTGTCTTATAGTTGGCACAGGCTGTGCACCTCCTCATGGATTAGAGATAGGGCATACTGGGTGGGTAGGCTGCCGGGTGACACGGCTTTGCTTCCACGAATGGATGGATTGCTCACGAGACCTGAAAACCCCAGGACCGTCCACAGCATGCATGCCTAGTCTCAGCGAATCACGTAAGCGTGGGATGGACGTGGAGAGCGAATCGCCTTCTCACCCTTCGCTGGTCCCTCCAGGTCAGGGTGTAAACACGCTGGCAGGGTACTGTGGGCAGGCCTGCACTGCCGCAGGGGGCACAGAACTTGCTCTGTGGATAAACGGAAAACTCCGGTTCAACCACTAGGCGTGTCCAGCCCAGCTTCTCGCTGAGCCGCCCCAGTGAGAAACATCCTTGCACATTTCAAACTTGCATTGGCTTCATTCTTGGCTCAGCGGTTCAACTGATAAACTCCAGTCTGTTGGAACTCAAAGCACATAACCATCTCAGACACTATTAATTGTACTGGGAAAGGAATTCACTGCCACAGCAGCTCTGGGTTTATGGGGGATTTTCACATTAATCATACACAGTTCTGTAGAATCCTAGGGACAAAGGCACTCTACCCCAAAGGGAAGATGACATGGATCCAAACTCCCTACTAGGAGATGAAACAGCGCCCTGGACATTAGAATTTGCCCACAGCTTTGGTGAAATGTCTCTCTTCATTTTTAATTTGTATTAATTCCCTCCTAATAGCCTGGCATATGGAAGCATTTATGACAGGTGAAGAAAGAGCAATGCTGACTTTATTCATTTTATTTTCAGTATGCCTGATAAATCATCTTCCAATTACTATTTTGCTAGTTTATAAAGAATCTGTGAATAACAGCAAAGGACTTGGAAGAAAGAAGTGATGTGGTAAATGCTCCCTCCACCTTGAATTGCCTTTCTCCAGAAGGTACATTTATACTTTAGAGAATTTTTCATTATGGAATTCTCTCTTTTATATGTTTTTTTTGTATAACTAACTGGCTGTAAAGGCTTTCTGGAATGAAGTGTGTGTGTGTGTGTGTGTGTGTGTGTGTGTGGTTAATGCTTCATAATTTCCCACGAATGACAGTTGAAGTCACCAGCTACTGCCAGGCAACAGAATTAATTGCTGTTATATTATACTGATAAAGTCTCATTTATCTCTGAAAACCTCCTGAGAATTGTTTTGATTTTTACAAATCCTAGTAAAAGGAAAACAGAAGTTATAGTCCATCTTGTAACTTTCCATGGTTTGTGGAAAAGGTCCTTTTTAATGACACTCATTGAAAGATTAAAATAAAATAAATATTTATTTGACAGTTTAGATGTGATGCCTTTAAATTATTAGAAGACCCAATGCTCCTCCATCATGAAGAAGGTAAAGTTAGTATTCAACAGGAGAAACATTCAATTCAGCAAAACAATTCCTTTGCAGTTCCGAAATTTTATCCTTTGAGACAACTATGGGTCTTCATCCACGGTCCTCACTGGCTGGTCAAGGGTTTTGCTATTTGCGGGGCAATTTCAGTAAGAACTTTTTGAAGGCTGCTAACAGCATTAAATACAATGAAATGCAAAAATATATAGCAAAAGATATGGTTCATCCATATCAGCCTTCTCCCCAAATGCAGCTAAATTTGTTTTATTTTGATTTTGTTTTCAGAATACAGTAGGGAAAATGCTCTCTTGAGCTCTGTATACCATCTAGGTATACATAGTTTTATGTAATATTTTAATGATTAATTTTTCCCGGAACGTGAATGCAGTTGAAAAATATTGAAAAGTAGGTACATTAGAACTTTACAACATTATATTAAGTCTAGAGGCTTTATTTATGCCCCAACAGAATTTTATTATTATTTTAATTTGGGCTAACTTACATTGAAAAATTACTTAAGACTGGCAGTTACTCCAGAGAAATTGTCAAACAGATCAGTTCTCTCGGTCAAAAATAAGATAAAAAAGTACATTTGCAAAATGTTATTGATGACTTGCTTTCATTTAAGCCAGGGGTGCCTTTGCTTCAGGCTCTAGTACGGCTTGGCCTGGTACTAGGCTTTTAATTAAAAAAAATATTTTGTTCATAATAACTTCGATTTTTAAAAGATTATGTTTCAGTGTTGTTTATTTTGATGACTGAGGGCTTTGCACCTAGGGGAGCGCCCGCCTTTCTCTCCTCACCCTGGTCCCAGCCTGCGGTGACACCTTCGTTCTGCTGCAAATGCCTGCGTTCAATGTACCTTGTCCTCTGATTTACCCTCCATTCTCACTCCCTATCTCCTTACATCCCTAAATCAAAGGAAGAGAGTTTATTTTAAGGATCTTTGAAGAAAAGAGCATATAATTCTAATAAATATACCAGACAAGCAATTTGAAAACCTAAAGTCTTGCATTGTTAGTAACATAAATCTCTTTTCCTCTCCCTTTGGCGCTGTGTTTTGGTTCAAGGCAAAAAATGTAAGTAGACAAGCACACGGAAAAATAATGATTCCTCCTCTCACTCCCCCAACCCTCTTGTTGCGTAAAGAAGAGAAAAACTCACAACAAAACAAAACATTAACTTCCCAAGTGCCGCTAAATGTTTGATCTTTCAAGACAGAAGTTATTATAAATAGGTTCTTTTTCTTGGTTCCACACTCTTTTGAAAAGTGACTTTTCCACTCCAAATAACCTTTTGTGCAGTTTCCACATGACGCACAAGAATCTAAAGCCTTTTTTAGGTATGTCAGCTGATGGCCAAACCCAGACACTTCAGGGGGAAAACCAGCACTAAAGACGGGGACCGGGCAGCCCTGCACTTCAGGCGGTCATTGTAGAAGCTACGGTTGCTTCCCACTCTGTTGTCCTTCCTCAGATCCTTCCAATTCTTACCTTTTATAGCCTAGCTCTCAACCTTTAGAGGCTAAAAAGTCTTTACAACAAGATTCCGACCATTGCCGCGATGCCTTGACTTGACCAGGCCCTCTTCGCTCATTCCATGCAAATGTGCGATCCTTTCCAGTCCCTTTCTGGTCTCTGCTTGGCCTAGTGTGAGCAGGTTGTTGCTTCGCTTCAGTGCCTTCTTACCCTCACCCCCTCTCTGTTCTAGAGCCAGTGCCATCATCTTGATGCCAATCAGATCAGGCATGTGCAAGTGGGCTTTGCCTTTAGTTAGACACTGCTCACAACTTACACGGATGATCTCGCTTGTGCCATATTGCCATCGTAGGTTGCTATCTCATGGGGCACAAGCTAAACTGGAGTGATGCCCACGTCTTTGGTAAGTAATTGTAAGGAAAGAAAACGGTGAGCAGGATGACAGCTAATAGGGCGGGGAAGGGTTAGGGGATGGAGGAATTGAGCAAAAAAGAAAAAGGACTCATGGTGATTGCTGGGGGGCAGGGGGAATAAGGGGACTAAAAGGTAATGGAAAAATACAATAAAGATCTAATAAAAAAAAAAGAACCATTGTACATTAAAAAATCGTGAAATGTGAAGTAATGTTAGAGCACCCATTAGCATTTATTAAAAACACTAACGATTCCAATAGCACAATTCTATAAAGTTTTTATCTGTAGTTTACAGATGAATAAACTGAAACAGAGAGAGATGAATTTATTTATCTAAGACCAAGTAGATAATAGCAGTGGGACTAAAATTTGAACTCAGGAGATCTGGCTCTGGATCAAAAGCTCATAAGCAGCATGTTCTGATACCCAGGGCTGTGGCATTGATGGATAATTGACATACCAATGTAGCCAGCACTCTCTGGCAGTTGGGGTACTGTCATTTGTCACCACTGTAAACCATCATTATCATGGATTTATGGTCTGGATGTATTGGTTTCCTTCCTTTGTCAACACGAAGACCCCTTTTTAATGTCAAAAACCGCCCACTGTCAGAGTAAATGTGTAGTATCTACTGTGGTGGACCTAAGCTAGAAGTTCTTACCCCTGGTTGCTCAGGAGAATCACATGGGGAGCTTTTAAAAACCTCAATGTGCAGACTGCACCCCAGAACAAATGGGTCAGATTTCTAGGGGTGGTGCGTGGGCATAGTTGTTCTTCAACTCCGCAGGTGATTCATTCTAGGCAGGCAAGTCTGAGAACCAACAGCCTAGTACATGTTGTTTTGTACCCCATGACATACTTAATCACATGCCTCCTTATTATTTTTACCCTTTGAGGCCCCCTTCAACAAGTCTGCAAGCTCTCAAAGTCAAGAATATGCCTTTTGATATTTGAAGCTTTCGCTCCTCAAAGTGTGGATCACAGACCAGCATCATCTCAGCATCACCTGGGAGCCTGTGAGAAGCAGACCTGCTGATTCACAAAGCATTTTAACGAGATCCCCCGGTGATCGGGACGCACAGGCAAGTTTGAGAAGCACGCACTGAAGGCATGAACAGACCACCACCTACAGCTTGAGGGGTAGGATTTGCAAGCCTCCAAAGGCCATTACAAATAAATATGTGTTTATTAATTTATGACATCATTATCAACCTTCTGGGTTGTTCCTTAGCTTGTACCTAGAGGGGAAAAAAAGAAACACTCTTTTCTCCTCCTGACTATGAAAGTCTTCTTGAAAATGTTTTCTGGTTGATGCTAGTCTCTGACACCCACGGGCCTCCCGTGAGCTCTCCTCGCTCTCCGTGAAGCCCTGACGCTCACCTAAGATCCCGACCTGGGGTCAGCTCGCATAGACCTCACAATTCTGACTGCAAAAAGGAGAGGCTACACAACTGGACAGCTTGGGGTTGCCTTAATATGTACACTTTGTCCTTTTCCTAAGAGTAAAAAGAAAGGTTCACTTCCTGGCATTTATATGTGAAAACATACTTGAAAATCACATAAAATAGCTATTAACAACCATTCTTCAATGTTCAATGCTTTCATAGTTTCAAATGCCACATAACAACAGAAGTGGGGCAAATGACAAATCGATGTGTTTTGGGGGGTGTTTCCTAGCTTTCCCACAGAGCAGTACCCCTTGAAACGTTATAAATGCAGCTTAATGGGGGGGGTTCACAAATAAAAATGCCATCCTGTCCTCTTTTTTCTTTTGCACATGGAAGGGAAATAAGTGAGTTCATTAAAATTCTGGAGATGCAACTCATACTGCGGAAAACAGCCATTTGTTATTTTAATTTAGAACTTTCACCTTGATGACCATTAAAATTCTAGGAAAAATTTAAGTGAGCCTAATGATCTGATATAAAAAGCAAGACCATGAAATGCCAGCCCATTTATATCATTTGAATATACTTTTATTCACTTGAGGCTCTTGGGGTTTGGATCCAGGCAGAACATCTTACTTGAACCAGAATTGAGCCTGATAATTATTGGCATAGAGGTGGATTTTCAAAACTGCATCTGAAAAGATGAGCCAATTAAAAATTCTTCCCTCCTCTTCAGAAAATGGAGTGAAGCTGGATTTAGCAGAGCTATTCATGTAATGACCCAGGAAAGAAAGAGGCCTGAACAACATGGAATTCCTGTTCACCAAATTTCTCTAAAGAATATAATATGATATCTCAAATAGTTTTAAATGAAAATTAACGCATCCAATTTGGCATCAATATAAAGAAACAATTTAACATGTTTTAATGTTTCTAAGATACCAATGAATGAGACATACTATTATTTTATATATGATTAAGAAAGAAAAAATGCTATATGCAAATTGCTGTTGCCTGAGGACAGCCAACTGACCTGGAGTCTGCAAGATCCTTCCCCGTGTGGGAAGGCCACCCTCCCCTCCACACCCCCACTCTTATTAGGGATGTCTGGACCCAAGGGTAGGTAGGACGAACGACAACCATGTCCAGCTTGAAGCAGCTAGAACAGCTCAAGACCTTCGCCCATTGTCCTTTATAAGATTATAAAGGGCCTTAAGTCTGAGAGGGGGGAATTGTTACAGAGCGGGGGTCACCCACCAAAAAAATAAATAATTTTTTAAAAAAAAGAAAAAAATGCTATGAATTAAATTAGGACATGCCATAGATTACAAGGTTAATCTCAACCTCAGAGGTGATAAAACACTGGGGAAAATGTGATTAGAATTGTTGAAATTTGGGAGGTTAAAAGCAGAACATAAATGGTATTTTCATAAGAGGACAACAACTCTTTCTGTCACAAATGTAAGGCTTGATGTCATGGTGGGAGTGTCACTCCTGATAAGGACGCAATATTATCCCCTTAACTGGATTTGCCAAATGCTCAGCTGCCCCATACACTCTGCCTCTGTAGCACACGGTTGCAATTAATCATAAAATCTGACTAACGCAGAAATTCAGTGCTCCTCCTTCAAGGACCAGAATGGTGGCAAACCATAGCCTACATGCAGCATGGCTTGCACTTTACTCATTGAAGCTACAGGCGCATGTGGAGACCAACGTGTATTTTTAGCAAAAGGGTGCTAGCTATAAAGGGCAGGGGAGTCAAGAGGGTGCCAACCTCTAATTTCAAATGGGCACCTAGGCCTGTCTTGCGGTTTGGTAATGCGTCACTCATGCTGGTAAATTACACATGTAAGGTGCATGCAGGCTCAGCTTTATGGCCCCGTAAAAACAGTTATCAGAATTCTGGAAGTGACTCACTGATGTGAGTCCTCGTCAGCTTCTTGGCAGTGATTTAGTGCTTTTTTCTTGGTAAACACAGTCTAAAGGACTTCAAGGGACCAGAAAAAGCCAAAAAATGAAAATGAGAAGAACCCTGTAAATCAGTTTCTAATTCAACGTGTGGATTGGTAAGACTGAAGCAGTTTCCAATTAGGCGAACTGATCAGTTGTGCCAGACAGTTGCCAGGATTCCACTTCAAGTCACCCTGCATGCAGTTCTGTAAACCTTTACAATTCTTTAGAAATGGAGATAGAAATCCCTAAGCAGCTTTAGAAACTGGCATACTCACGAGGACTGGGAGGCCTTTCTTCTGAGTAAATAGTCCACCACATCGGGATCGGTCTCTAGCAGGCTGATCAGCACTTCGTTCTGGAGATCCGGGGGAACCTGGGGGGGCCAAATGTTGAGGCATTAAAAAAAAATCATTCTAGGAAGACGAATACCATGACCATTGGCAACTTTATTAGAGCATAAAGCAGAGCCTTAAGAGTCATAAGAGAAGAGTGATTGGTTGGTTAAAACCAAACCTATACCAACCCATACAGTTAGTTTAATTCTTAGGACAAACTGGATAGTTACCCAATAGTCATATTCAACCCAAATTGTCACCTCTCTTTTGACTAGAGATACGGACTAACCACCTGGATACCTCTGTTGTGCAGACCAGGTTTTTCTTGGCTTTGAATGAGCAAAATATCACTGTTAAGAGGAATGGTGTTCATGATTTATCGTCCAAATGGGGAATCTTTCTAGAGTTCATATTTATATTTATGCCAAGACAATAGGTGTAAATTATAACTGTCTTGGGCAGTTCTGGAAGACATAATCAGTTTATTAAGAGGATAGGTCCTTGAACGAGACAGCTTGTGCTTGAGTCCTGGTTCCACGTACTAGCCGTGGGACCTCCGGTAAGGTACATAACATTTCTATATCTCTGCTTCCTCACCTGTAAAATGGAGCTAATAATAGTACACACTACAAAGAGCTGCTGTGGTGATGAAATGACTTATCATAGGCCAAGGACTTAGAACGGTGCCTGGCAGAGAGTAAACGCTCAAAAAATGCAGACTACTACAATCGCACGTGTCATTTTATCATCCGGTGCCTGTCTCCACCCCTTTCTTGCATTCTGGTCCATTAACAGTTAAGTTTCTTGCTTCACAGCCTGACAAGGCATTAACTAGAGCTCTAGGGATGAGCATCCCACGTTTCTCTAAGCCTAATCCACAGTACATTAGAAGGCGGCCTTACAGTCCAAAATCATTCACGTTGAAATGTTCTACAAGAAAAGATTGAACTCAGTCTCAGTTCTAACGATTTTCTACACTGTAGTTGCTGGTAGCTCAACCAAAGGAAATTCGAAGTATTGAGAGAAAATAAATTTTCAGTCTGAGTCTCTCACACATGGGCTTGGAGATAAGACTCTTCAAAACTGTGGAGACAAGTCTCCTGAGAATAAGTGGTTGGCGGGAGGATTTGCCTCCTGCCTCTTGCAGAACTCAATTCTTCTTGAGCTTTGGAAAGCTGGAAACAATTTTATTAACAAAACTAGGGAAGAGAAAGCAACAGAATGCTTTTCTTCTATCACAGACCTGTTCTTCTTACTTCACCCTGAAACTCATTAATGATGTTGTTAAACCCTGGTCTCACAAATGCAAAATCTGGTTGCATTCAAGCCTCTGTGTGTCCTGTCCCTTCCCTGTTCAGTCAGATCTACTTGATTTCATGTCCATGGTGCCTGTTGCTTCTTCCGTTTATCTTCCATCCACCTGCAATGATCCAAGTTGAAACCTTCATCACCCCTCTGCAGTGGCCACCTGTTGGCCATCACCAGCCTCCATTTCCCTCTTTTTTAACAGTTATAACCCAACTTCCCTCTGGAGAACTAACTGCTCCCCAACCCTTAGCTCAGGGGTGAAGCGTAACCTAGTCTAAGTCAAACTACCATGAATGCCTGAGCAATAGGCACGTGACTCCATTAGAGACGATGAAAAGCCATGAGAGCGTCTCTGAGGCTTAGGAGAGAGAGGATACAGGGCTTATAGCCACATATGGAGCCTGAGGATTGTGTTGACAATTGAAGAAATACCAAGAAATGGAGCAGGTAGAAAAAAAGGTCTCTTGACATTATTTGAGTCCTAGGTAACGTTATGCCCGAGGACATATTTGCTTTTGGATTGTTCAGCTATGTGAGCCCCCAAATTCCTTAAGCTAGTTTGACTTTTTAGTTGAAAAGAAAGATACATCCTTGATGGGCCTTTGGTGAAAAAGCTTGCTAATTTGTATACTACTTACTTTCTTCCACACATGTGGCAAATTTCTTCTCTGCATGGTTTTCAGAACGCTCTGATCAACACCCTCTCTTGCTCAGTAACCCTTTTATCCCTACAGCTGAGGCCGTCGGATGTGCTTGCTCACGTCAGCCTGTATCTCCCATTTCTTCCTGTAGCAGCCATCCTCATGCACCCTCCACACTCTCGGGCCACGGCGCTTCTCGCTGCGGCATTTTCCCGCCTCCTTCCTTTAAGCCAGTACATAAATATTGGGTGAGTTCTCACTGAATGCCACGGACTGGAAGCTGGGACTCAGCTACAAACCAAACAGACCAGCAGCTTTGTCTCCCAGAAGCTGACCATGAATACGGGGAGCCTGGCATCAAACAAACAAACAAAACACGGCATAGATCACACGGAGAGAAACAAAGCAAAGACTGGCCGATGGGGAATGTTAGGGAGGGGAGTGCTTTTTAAATAGTACAGTTAGGCCGCAGAGAAATGGACAGTTTAGCAGAGAATGGAAGTAGAGGAAGGAATTGCAGAAAATCATTTCAAGCAGGAGGAAGAAAAAAGTCAGAAGGATCTCGAGTGAGGAGCAGCAAGGAGGCTACTGAGGTAGAAACGAAGTGAAAGGAAGTGGGCCAGGTAGCCAAGGCTGGGTGTTGCGGGGTCCTACAGGTCATGATGAGGGGCTCTGCTCTCGATCTAAGAGGCTGGAGAGCCGCCGGAGGTTTGGCGCAGAGGACTAACATGAGTTGTCATCATCCTGGCTGCTGAGTTGAGAGTAGACTGCGGGAAAGCAAGAAGTGAAGCAGGATGTGCAGATGGGGGCTGTTGCTACATCTAGAAGAAAGACGCTGGAGGACTGAACCAGAATGGGGAGCAGACGAGGAATATGTGGATCCTGGAGAGAGTGAACACAGCAATGATAGCATTAGCTAATCTGCGAATGGAGAAGGAAAAAAAGGGGGAGAAGGAGCAGGAAGGAAAAGAAGAAAGAATGACTTCAACATCTGGGGCCTACGTGCCTGGAAGGATGGGGCTGCCATTGACTGGCGCAGAGCACTTCAGGAGGGAGAGGCTGGGGTCAAGCTTAGCAGTGCGGCTTTAATATGATACGGGTGAGCGGCTCGTGAGACATCTGAATAAGGGAGTGATCTAGCAGGCAACTGGGAGTAAAGATCTGGGGCCTGGGGGGGGGTGCTGGGCTGACACAGGTATCAGGGGATACAAAGAGATGTCACATAAAGCAAGGGCCTGGGAATGAGAATGACATAAAAAAGGGGCAGGACTTTTAGGTCAAGGCTGAGAGACTCTGTTCTCTTACTTTACTGAATCAATTAAACAAATAAAAAGACTGCTATTTTTTACTGCAAATTTTTCAAATACCATGACCCAACAGATATGCACTATATATCAGATTTTCAAAAAGTATTACCTAAACAGTGAAAATGCGAAGATAGAATGCTCATTTAGACAAAATGAACAGCAAAGCAAAAAAGTAATAGTGGCCTAAAATGTATATCCTGAACTCTTTTTTTAAAAAAAATTACACAAGCAAATTATAAAAAAAAATATGTGTATTTTCATCCAGCTGGTTTAATTTAAAAATTTCTATGCTTAGGTATATAATAAAAATTTCTGCTCCAAACACCAATCCAGTCTCACGATATGGTGTGTCTAATAATAAATTAACTTGGATACATTATTAGAATAGGTAACAGGAAGTATCATTATTTAAAAAAATAACTTTCCACAAATTTTGTTAAACTATTTTGCAATTTAAAATTGTTACTCATTCAACTAGACCTGATTCCCAACCAATTATAACTATTGAGGTCTGTGTTATGTACTATATATGACTTTTACTTGGTAACAAATGTAAATAGAAAGGATCAGTATTATAAATCTATCTATAGTTTCTTTTTAAAAAGACCCATGATACCATTTTGGCTTGGAGACACTATTTAAAAATAAATAAAATGACACAGTTAAATAATGTGAATCCATGAACTACAGGAAGGGTAGTTAATATTTTCCTATTATTATGTAAGATGGACTACAGTGTATATAATCCATTGTTTTAATTTATTTATATCTCATCTTGTTACAAAATGATTTAAAGCAGTTTCACAAACTCATACAATAAAACCACATTTTTAAAATAAAGGAACAGTTCAGAAAATTGGGGCCATTGGGAAAATGAGGATAGAGAATTTGAGATGATGGCTGTACCTGACTTAGTATTCATTCCCAATAATGCCTCTAATCTTTGTACATATTTGCACATTTCATTTCCTCTTATTTAATAAAAAAATTCAAGCTAATGGCTTGGTTAAATTGGATGAGCATTCATTTTCTATTAATTTAGATATTTAATAGAGAAACAAAAGTCAAGGGAATGAGTTGATAGAAAACAGGAGCTTACAGTAAGGAAGAAATATCCAGGCAGATTGTTCCCATACGCATTCCTTTTCAGGAATTAGGATGCTGTTGAAAAAGTATCTAACAGTCGACAGCCCCTGAGGTTCAGTGTTGGCTCTGCTGCTTATAATTAATGTAAACTTGGACAAATTGACCATGTAGGATTCTGTAGGATTCTGTTCTAGCATCTGAAAATCCAAGCATACACTATCTGGCCCATTTGCCCTTATGGAAGTGTTATGGGGACCAAGAAGGCTAACAGATTTGAAAGCACCTTACCAACTGTGAAGCGGTTTAGAGTAAAACATTTTATGAGAAATACACAAAATAATTAATAAATTAAACACTTCAAAGCAAAAATAAAAGCAGATAACATGGCGATGGCCAGTATTTGTTCTGCAATTTTCTTCTTGACTAAGTTATTCATTGCTGCCTCGTATCTTGGATGTACATAGAGAAGCATCACTCTCATCTCTTTTGCTTCTGGTGGGTAACTAGGTGATGGGATTTCTTCTTGATATATCTCTGCTCCTGACCACCTCCTGAATTTCTGGAACTATAGTCTGTGACTTCTTGGCCCCTCAACTGCAATGGCCTTGTAGCCAGACTCTGTGTAGCTTCTCCCTTTCTGGTTCCTTCTCTTCCATCAGACCTCAAGTGTTTGGCTTGGTTACAACATTGGAAGGTAAACTTCCTGAAGGCAGGGATTATCTGACTTATTTGTCTACCTGGAACTGACACAGGCTCCTGAGGTTGTAGTTCTCTGCCAGCTAACCTCCTCTGTAGCTAGGGCAAGATCATACATGCCAGTCCTGACCAAGTTACCCCAAGAGGGCTCGTAGGAGCTTCTGGAAAAGGTTCTCTTTTATATTGCAAAGAGATGCAGGAGAGGAAACATCTCTCTTCATCACTGGATGTGATGACAGCTGCAAGAGATGCGGGAAATGACTGCAGTATCTTGCAGATGAAGATGGAAGCGCAGACAGTAGAAGTCTGAGTGAGTTGCTAAAACTGTGTCCCCCTTGGCTTCTGATTATGCAAGATAATAAATCCTGTTGTTTTCAGTCACCTTCAGTTGATTTTTCCCTGCCTTGCATTTAAATGCTCCCTAAATAATGCCTCATTTTTCTCTTCTTTGCCTCTCTACTCTTTTCTCTCCTATAGTTCCTGCCTACGCATTCATGACCCTTCACCCACTTACTTAATCAACATTATGCTGTTTCAGAACACAAGCTATGATGGTGTTTCTAATGGATGCTTAATATATGCTATAGGAATGGCTATAAATAGTAATAAAAATAACCCAGGATTATTGGTCTTAATGGTATACACTGGTTTGGTTACCTTTGTCTAGATGCTTCTTTCTGCTTATAAGTAGTACCAATGTCATGCTCTAGCAAAATCTCCTGTATTAACTTCTAGAGTAGAAAAATAAATTTTCTTTACCAACCGAGGATTATCAGAAAATTTCTAATAGGTTCTTAAACTATTACTATCATCAATACTAAAACTCTGAAAATGAAAAGTATGACTCAATAATCAAACAGATTTCTTTCTGTTTTCTTTTGTAATTTTGTATATAGCAAAATGAAAACTAAGAACTAGGACTGTGAAAAACACATTAATTTTAAAAATCAACTAATTCTGCACATTTGAATGAAGAAACAAAACCCAGTTCAAAGGGCTTCTGCATGCACAGTGTAGTGTTTCAGATCAAACTCTCTACTGGGTTGTAGTCAACTATTGAGTAACTTCAGATATTTTCGAAGGGTACCATTTATGGTTTTGTTTACAGGAGGCACAATGCCTTAGATTTTCATGTCTTCCTTCAGAGCTTAATGCTATTTCAAAAATCAAAAGAACTTGGACTCTCCTGCTTCAGAGAAAAAATGTAAACACTGCACATGTGAAGGAATAAAACTGTCACAATTAAAATCCACCCTATCAAATTAAAAATGAAACCTCGAATGACTGCCTAGGGTACAACTCCTATGATGTAGTTTATTCCATAAACCACAGAGAGGGAAAAGCAGTTCACGTTTTCTCCATTTACTAAGTCACTAGAACAAACCATTAAGGGCATCTCTGAGATCAATCCCCAGGACCCAGCCCTACCGTCTTGCCACTGGGGGCTCCACGCCAATCTACCGCTTTGTACTGGATGAAGAAGAATGCTTTGGCATTTAAAACTCTAACACTCCCCAGAAAAAGTAAATATCACTAAGTCATGATGACTTTTTTTTTTTTTTTTTTAGTTAATAAAATTCTAAACTTTCTTTTAAAGTGAAAAAAATCATTTTGACTGTTTATGACAGCCAAAGCTCAAACATGGACAGGCTCAGCCTAGAACCTTTGGGGTGGCTCTGTTGTAATTAATTACATTAATATTATGTAAGAGTGTCTGGATGCATCCGGAGGGTCGCAATCCATTAAGTTCAACAGACTTTTCCCAAGGTCCTGCTACATGCCTGGTATTGTGTGGTAATTGAGGTGCATTAATGTACAAAAATCATCAAAGAGCCTGGGACTCATGGAGCTGTGTTGGAGGATAACTCGAGGAAAAATTAGTAGTGTTTGCTCCATGGCAATAGGTTAAAGGAAGTAGAAACAACTAAGTTATAATATGCTTCTGCTCCCCTCCACCTGTGCGTGCTGACAACAGTACGTGCATTCTGTCACTGCAGACAGGGACAAGGTGTGCAGGCTCCAGTAGGAACATGTAGTGGCTCTTGAAGCCATGTGCTGGCCTGAACATCAGGCAGGTCAGTGTTATGAACAGTCCAGAGGGATTAATACTGTTAAATATCTCCTTTGCTCACCACTTTCAAGCTGGCTAAAATATTCTCTTTTTTTTTTTAATGACGACAAACTCTTAACTATTAACAAATGAATCTAAAAAAAAACACACACACAAAGCAAACAACTAGAGCAGGAACAGAATCATAGGTATGGGGATCATTGGAGGGTTATCAGCTGGGAGGGGGAGGGGGAGAAAGGGGGAAATGATGCAGGGACTAAGAAGCATAACTGGTAGGTACAAAACAGACACGGGGGAGTTAAGAATAGTAGAGTAAATGGAGAAGCCAAGGAACTTTTATGCACGACCCATGTACATGAACTAAGGGAGGGGGGATTGCTGGAGGGAAGGGGGGTACTGGGCAGAGAGGGCAAAGGGGAAAAAAGTTGAGACAACTGCAATAGCATACTCAGTAAAATATACCTAAAAATATTCTCTTTCTTCCCTGCAAATGAACTCTATATCTGAGATGCCACAATGAAGTACCTGCTTTCTATGTGGGGAGCATCACGCTGTAGAAGTCATCCACTTAGTTGTTGCATCACTTGGGCAAAAGATCTTCCTGGCTTACTCTTCATGAGATGGTGGTGAAATTTAGACAAGCCAATGACATACACAGTGACTAGCCAACCCCCAGCACGTAAACAGTGTTTATTTTAAAAAGTGATTACAGAAAACAGGAAATGGAAACCCTATTTCATTATCTGGATATGTTAGTGGTCGGGGGGGGGGGTTCTTCTGTGATGACCTAGAGTACTGCCTGCCTGCTTTGACTTGGCATGCAAGCAAGGTTTCAAGAAAATGCAATTTGCATTGGGGAACGAAGAGAACACACAGCAAAGCTTGGCTTCAGTGCCTGGAATCCTCATCTCGGCCTCTGACCCTTATTTCCAGTAGCTCTCATTTGAAATTTCCCACGTGTGCTGTGCTTGTCCCCAGCTCAGGCTGACGAACCAGTGGGGTGGGGACTCACTGGTGTTCCCACGTCTCCACTGCAACCCGGACTTTTCATCAGCTCACAGGGGTGGTACTTTCTCTTGTTTCCCTCTCTCCAAAAAACAAACAAACAAACAAAAATGGCCGTCTTAGGAATCATACGGTATCAACCCTTAGAATGAGCTGAAAGTTTTCTCTACCCTGCTCTGAAGCTCTTACTAATTCTAAGAGCAATGATGAGTTTTCTCTAGGATTCCCAGTATCAGTTAAAGAAGGAAAAACCTCCAGACCAATGAATACGTTAATGATTTAGTCAGTGAATGCTTTCTGTCTCACCATGATACCAGTGGCCATTTCTATCAATACATATGCATGCATGAGCCTTCTCTTTTATTCCCAGTGTTCCCAGCGCGTATCATTTATGTCATCCAGCTTTTCGATTGTTGATATTAGAAACGCAGGGTCAGGATTTGAAGGTTAAGGAATATAAGGACTATGGGCACTGAACCAAAAGCAAGCAAACAAACAAAAAATGCATTTTTCCAGCAATATATTATTGCAGTGTCTATTCAAACCAATAATTGCTGAGCACCCATTTATCTGCAGAGTGCTTTCTGGATGTCAGTGAATGAAACAAATGAAAATTCCTGCCTTCATCAAGTTTGCATTCTGTTAGGTTTCAATAAATATAATAAATAAGTAAATTATATAGTGACTTGAAAGGTGACAAATGATGTGGAAAAAAGAAAAAGAGCAGGGTGAGGGACTAGGAGCAGGTCATGACACAGTTACAGAGTGGTCAGTGTGCTTTGTTGCAAAGAAGACGCTGTAACCCCATAGAAGCTTCATTTCTTCAATATGACCTTTTCTTCTTTCTTCCCTTTTGGTTCAAATTGGCCTCATCCAGCACCTGACCCACCTGCCTCTGCCTCGCTTGTATATCTTTTCCATTCATTATTAAGCCCTCAGATCGACGAGGTTCTGGTCAACATCAAATAATTTTACGGACAAAGTCTTGGGTCCACCTGACTACAGAGACGGGGTTTTGGGCAAACGAGCAATAAGGTCTAAGCCTCAGCTGTGTTTCAGCTCCAGGCCCAGAAGAGCAACAAAATCAGACAAAGTGATGCCATGGCTGACACCAGGATCAGATGCAATGACAAATTACCCCCTTCCCTCGCACCAACCAATCAGTAGAAAAAAATGACCTTGACCATGAAACTAACTCCCTTAGTCACCATAATTAATGATATTTCCTTTATATAATTCATCTCCTGGAAGCCATGGAGAAGAGCCAGGTATTTGAGTATCAGCTAGCTACCTGTGTCACTGGGAGTGGGCCACTTCCTGAAAATAAAGCAAGCTCCTGTTCATGTCTTGTTGAGCTTTGATGCACACAGGCAAATGGACCCTTTTCGTCCGGTAACAACACCTCCTTTGATGGGGCAGACATCTTATCAGTGTAATACAATAATAGCAGCAATCTTGTTTCTTTTTTTTTTTTTGAGTGCCTAGTATATGCCAATTCTTGTCCCAAGTGCCTTAAAATATCATTTCCAACTCAAAAAGTAATCCTATAAAATAGGCAACTTCATCTCTCTCTTTTTATAACAGGAAAATTAACACTTTAGGAAAGTTAAACATGGGGCCAAGATCACGTAGCAAATACATGGCTGAGTAGGGATTTCAATTCTGGTAGCTCATTCCAAAGCTCATGGTGTCCCCATCATCTCGGGTGTTTCCCAAGATGTGGTTCCCTGAGGTGTGATTACAAAAGTATCAGAATGCCCTGAAAATATTCATTAGATAGTGCAGATGTCTGGGTCCCATCCTAGTGCTACTCAATCTGATTCTCTGGAGTTCAACCCAGGAATCTGAGTGTCTGACAAATTTCCTTCTGACTCTGCTGTATGCTCAAGTTTGAGAACCACTATTACAATCTGATGCCTTGATCTTTCAACAGAGTGATCATGGTGGCCTCCACTCGACAGAGTGCTCGTGAGGGCTGTTATGATGACCAGCGCTAGGGTTTTTAACACAGTGCATAAAAAGCAAACAAATGGCACAAAAGACTGTCCTAGTCAGACTCTTGAACCATCTGTCAGCCTCTGGATCTAGGCACCTCTTCTCTATTACGGGACAAAGCCAGGTTCTTTTCTGCCCTTTCCCATTAACTCAGATACTGGCCACTTGGGAGAGGCATCAGGAAATGAAGGACATCATTAACACTCAGAACAAACTCTGGGTCCCTGCCAGGGCTCTCTGAGTTTTTATATCTCTTCCATCAGTTCTGTGGAATCATGGCCTCCAGGGTGCCTTCTGCCTTCAAGGACAAACTCAGAGCCACCTTCTCTAACAAATCTTGCTTTCTAATGCCAATGGGAAGCAATGCCTCTCTCTCTGAGCTCGTAAACCCTTCCAAGGGCCGTGAAACTGCACAATTGCTAACTACCTAGAACTATCAGGTCTTGACTGGCTTTATTCTTCCTTGTTTGAAATTCCTGTACTAATTCTGCAAGTTTTTTAAAAACAAAACATAATAAAACAGCTATATACATGATTGAATTTTTGTCCACCCACACAGACCAGCTTTGCCAAACAGCCACGAGCTTTAGGATAATCAACTGGATTCTGAAATGCCCAATATGCCAAGAGAACCTACAAAGTGATGAGATTAATTTTCTTCTGTGCTTTATAGAAATAAAAGAGGTGAAGTCAGTGCTAGGGAACAGAACTATGTAGATTTTAGAACTAGAAGATATCTCGGTTAATCATCCATTCTAACCCAGTGCTCTGATAACTAAAGAAATAGAAATCTAAGAAGACGAGGTCATATTGCTAATGTATAGCAAAGACGGGACTACAGCAAAGTTTTCTGGTTCCAGAGCCAGTTTTCTTTTTACTGACCCAGGCTTGGGATCTTTGTCTCACTACCCCTGCCATCCAACTGTCTTTTTTCTCAATTAATTCCCATCGTCTGTCTGAGATCAAGAATGATTACATTAATGGTTAACTTACTCTTGAGAAAGTTACCCTCACTTTCTTCCTGCACAAACCTTTTCATACGTATAAGGAGTAAAGTTTAGTAATAAAGAAATCATGTCAGAAACTACCATTGAGTCATTTATTAATTCAACCAATATTTCTTGTTTCCATCATATTCCAGGCACAGACATAATGCAGTAAAGGAAGTAGATAGGAAGGACGAAAATTCATCCTGTCATGGAGCTTAACATTATAGTGTGGAAAATGCTCAACAGACAAGAGAAATCAGTAAAATCCTATATTAGTAGTAGTGAGTGCTAAGGAGGAAAAGCAGGGAAAGGGAACAGGTGGGGGTGGGGGACTGTGTCTCAGACAAGGTGACCAGGAAAGGCCTAACTGAGAAGTAAAGACCACAACTGGGGAACCAAAATATGAACTATAACCCAAGAGAGTCCTGACATCAATTTCTACAGAGAGTGTCAAACAAATGTCAGGTTTGGAAAATGTTGGCCAAGGTGAAAACTGATGTTTTTCCGCTGTTGTTGGTAGCCCAGGTGGCAGGAAATGGGACAGAGAGGAACAGCGCAATTAAAACGGTGACAACTGTACTTTCAAGGAGGCCAGGAAGAGTTTTTTTAGTGTCTGAGGTGAAAAGAAATGCCTGACAGTTTGTGGTTTCATCTAAAGAACTTTTTCTTAGAATACAGAATTTAGAGAACAGAATTAAGATGGGTAAGAGGTATTATTTTGTTTTAAAAAGTCCAGAGAGCGTGAAGTAATGCCAAGACTACTTGGCAAAATGATACGTGACTTAAAACTTGATGAAAATATTGAAAAGTTCAGTCATTTGATTCAGCCAAATATGTAATTAATTATGAAGATTTTGGCTGAAGTGTGAAATTTATATACAGTCAATAACAAATTCCACATTTTTGAGAGCTTTCTATGTGCAACATAGAACAGTGTTTCAGAGACCCAAAAAGGAGTGACACACTGTTATACTTCAGTAAAATTTTGACTTTGCTAAATCCATTTTCTGTTCCTCCTGGGTAGCCAGCAGGAATACATTTCCCAGACTTCCTTGCAGTTAAATATATCTTATGGCTCAGTTCTGGCCAATGGCATTTGAGTAGGCATGATGGATGTCCCTTCTAGTTTTGGCCCATAAATCCTAGAGGATTGCAGAGTCTCAAGATGCAAGGAGCTGTGTCCCTAAATCACAACCTGTAAGGCTTTCAACCAAACATCTTGTGAAACTTTATGTCAACAAGATATTTATGTCTGTTGTGCACTAAGATTTGATCCTGCTTGTGTTGTCCAACTAATATAATTAGTAATTAACATTTGCATGGAATTTTATAGTTTGCAGACTACTTTGACATATCAAGTGATTCTGGGACCCACCCTGAGAAATGTCATATTTTTATTTTTTCCATTTCATAAACTGAACTTGATGTTTATTGAGCATTGAATTAATCTGTCACAATCATACATGTAAGACCCAGAGGGCAAAGATTTTAAATCACTGGTTCTTAAATTTATAAAACATAATTGGTATAAGACAAAGTATGGAAATAAATCTAATGCAAGGCATTTGAAAAATATAGAAAAAATATCAAGAACATTCAAGAGGAGACTAGCACACTTGGTTGTAGAGAACAAAAGGCTCTAATGAAGTAGGTAAGTTTTATGGTGAGTGTTAGTACATTGACAAGAGAAATGGGAGAAGAAACAGAGAGAAAATGCCTGTAGATTTTGACAAGCAATATGCATGGTAAACAGAAATAGAAGAGAGTTGGCATTTGTTCTAAAATTTCAAGGGAAGTTGCAAGCAATGCAATTTTCTGAAGGAAAACAGGAACTGGTAATTCAATATAAATCAAACAAATATTTATTGAGTGCCTGCCAGATGAAGGGCCCTCCAAAAGTGTACAGAGGGTACCAAGAGGAGGTAACGAGGGCACAGCCTGTGTTTTAAACGTGTTTATAATCTACTGGGGAAATATTTAATAAATGTCTGTTGTACAATGTTAAGATGAACATCAATGAGAACAGTAATGGGGTCCAAGGGGCAGAGAAATGACATGGGTGAGTGGCATGATGACACAGGAAAGATAGGTGAAGCTTGACGGAGGAGGTAAATGTCAATATTGACTTTGGAGAAGGTGCCACCTTTGAGGATGGTTATGAATATATAAATTCATGAGAAACATATAATTCCAAAGAGAATGGTTTTATTAATATTTTGAGCAAGGCTACTGGTATGTGAATAATTAAATGACCCCAAAATGATGTGACCATTGTTTCAGGCACAGATTGGAACTGATAATTTGAATATCTTTGTTTAAACATGGAATCACATTACAGTGATATCATAGGTTGTAAATTTCTATTCCTATTCAAACTGCATGGCTTCCAATGACTTTAATGACACGCACTATAGACCAGAAGGTGGCATGTGAGAGATTCATTATGCCACCAAGAAGCAATCAGGAGGCAGTTTGCTAAGATGCCCTGCCAAAGAAGGGCCACCTACCATGAACAGGGCTTCATAATTTTCAATCATTTTCTGCACCACAGCAATGATGGCTGTGCTTTCCTCAGCTCGGGCAGAACTCTGGACTGAGAATTCTTTGTCTGACGACTTCTGCTTGTGCAGCAGGTTGGGCCCAAATATGGTGGCCAAGTTTAGAGATGTCATTTTGTTCCCAGTGACCTATAGGAACAGAGAATACAAAAACTGTTACTTTTGCCTTTCAAAATGCCAAGTGGTTCAATAGTCAATGGAACCTTTTCCTTTCCTTTTTTTCTGCAAAGACTATATTGTCTCTGGAAGAATCCTTTTGCCTTATATCCTGGATTGAAGCTCACAGTGCAGCGGCCCTTTCAATAGCATATTGGGTAAAATTTCACAACTCTAAGTTAGTTATTATGAAACTGGTACTACATAAAATTTTTAACCTGTCTGCTCCTTAAAAATATTGATGTCCATCCATCCATTAATCCACCCATCAAATCATCCATCCCTCCATCTATCCCTACAGCCATCAATCAATCATTTCTCCATTAATTCATCCACTCAGCACCTACCACAGGCTAGGCACTTTTCATGGATTTTTATTATTTAAAAAATTTTCCAACAATGATCACAATACAGTCCTTATTTTAAGGGTTCACATTCTAGAGGATTAGGAACCTTATCAGTTACAAAAAGTGAGTGCAAAGTATGAAGCTGTCAACTCCGGAGGCCCCAGGGACATTCCAAAGAGGTGGCCATATCTGCACAAAAACTGAAAGGAAGAATAGAATTTGCTAGGCTGAAAAGCAGAGGAACTGGGACAGAAGGCAATTTCACAGAGGTGAGAACACCATAAGCAAAGACAGAAATGAGTAGACTAACCTTAAGACACACCAGGAAGCAGAGTGTGGCAGAGGGTTCCGAAGGAAAGGCAGGAAAGGGCTAAGTAAGAGTCCTTGCTCCATATCCCTTGTGGGGCAAAACTGCCCCTGCTTGAGAACCACTGTTCTATGTAGTTTATTTCTCTTGTTGGTACTGAAATGCAGAGTTCCTGGCTGAGTATGGCAACCGGTTGCTTGGTGGGGATCTATCTGCACAATCTTTGAGAGACACCCTGGTGCACAGCACGCAATTCAAGAGTCCTGCTTCACAGCCAAGACAAAGCCTCCTGAGCCCCACCTTGTCCCATGGAGCATTGAAGTGGCGGCTACCAGCCCTGCACTCCCCGGGCGGCACGTGGGAGGCATTATTTTTAGAAGGTGAGGCTGTTTTCAGGTTTTCCCCCAAGGAAAGTGATTTTATGTGGTAAACACCAGGAATTTCCAAGGACGTGCCCATTATGTAAGACTGTTCAGTTATTTTTCTTTGTTTTGTTTCATTGGTATAAAATATGACAAGTTTTCATTTTATTTTTCATCTCTCTTCCTGCAAATTCATGGCTAGGGATAAAATCAAATAGATGCCATTTTCCAATTCATCCCTCTCAAACTCTGAAGCATTTGAGATGCTTTTTCCCTTTCCCTGTTACAATAATATCAGAGCTTTCTCGTTTTTTAAATATTAACAAATAGAAGATTTTGGGGGGAGGGGTTAAACCACAGAAATTTATTTCTCACAGTTCTGGGGGCTGGCATGTCCAAGATCAGGGTACCAGCCGATTCGGTGTCTGACGAGAACCCTCGTCCTAGTTTGCAATGGCTGACTTCTACTTGCCTCCCAGACTTTGTTTTCTTTTAAAAGAACGTTTCGTACAAGGACAATCCAGAACTCTGTTTCCGCTCTCTCCTTCTCCTGTTGTTATTCTGGGAATGCAATACAATCCGTCTGTAAAATTGCACATAGATTCCAGCTGCAGATCATGCTGCTGTGGTTTGTTAACATGGCTTTGTTTTTATTTTATTGTTTTCTTTAATTGGAGACTGGTTCATGACGGCTTCTCCCCTTGCTCCCCATGTCTCAGCATGCATATGGCTATGTCTGGGTAATACAACATGTACTTGGAGGGCGGTTCGTTATTTCATCATTAGCCAGCCAAGTCAAGGAAAAATGTCATCTCTACTAAATAGGTATCTTAGATCATTGCTAGTCCTAATATGAACGGTTCACCTTTATTAAAAGTTTAGCATGGACAGTCACTGGGCCAGAGGGCTTTCCATAGGCTGGTTCAAGAATTCTCACCAGAAGCTTGTGAAACAGCTCCTACTTCTGCCCTTGTTGGCAGACAGGGAAGTGACACCTTGGAGCCTGGGGCCAGGAGGTGGCGGAGCTGAGAAGCAAACCTGGTGGCTTGGTTCCAGGTAGCCCCATGCCCTTCATCACCACCTTGCACCACCCCCCCCAGCCCCCCATCCATACCTGAGTACCAGACCCTGACATACCGCGGGGAAATGGAGCACTGGCTCCAAAGCAGTGCCCCGACCAGGGTGAGGAGAGAAAGGTGCTCACTGATCCTGTTACAGTTCCAAAGCCAACCCCCTATTTCCTGGAGGCATGTACCTCCTCAAAGGTCAGTAACCCTGGCCCGACTTTGGTGGTTTCTAACTTCTTTCTGCCTCATGGTTTTCTTTGCAAACTAAAGGCCAGCCTCGAACTCTCTCACCCAAAGAGTGTGTACTCACACCACATTTGCATGCAATGCCAGAGGGTTCTTGGACAACTGCAAAACCACAACTCTAGAGGTTTCAAGTATGTTCCTGCAATATCTTTCTAGAAGAAATGAAATCTTTCATACTCTGGGAATTTATTTTTCCCCTAAGGAGCAAAGCAAATAGCAAACTAGACAAAATGGAATAAAACAAACAAACACAAGATAGAAAAACAACACAATTTGATAAAATACCACTATTTTTTCCCCAAGAAAAGCACTGATTGACTAGTCAACAATTTTTTTTTCTCATGCCCTTCTTTTAGATATCTTTAAGATCCCATTAGTTAAAGATGTGTTGAATTTTAAACATCCAATTAGAAAGGAAATGTGTTCATTTTATAAAGGAGGAAGCTCAGACCTACACACTCCCTCCACCGCAACTCTGTTTTCCTTCTTCTTCCCCTATTTTATAAATACAAGGTCACGTAGCAAGGTGCTGGAAGAGCCTGCGAGCCTCTGAGCTTTTTGTCTCCCTGGTTCAGTTCTCTTCTATGTTCCAATCTGTAACAACTACCCAACAAATAATGCAAACACCTAACACAAACTAACAACCAGGTAAGACAAAAAGCTCCAAGTGCTTTGTTTCTTGAGCATATTTTACAATTTAATTTTTGGCTCCCTCCAACCTGCTCATTCTGTATTCTCTACCCGCTCGCGCCAAACCAACTGAAAAAAAAAATAAACAAAAAACTTCTCTCTTGTTCCTCTCCCTTTGCTCTTAACTTCTACCAGAAGGCGTTTTGAGCTAACTCCCATCTCTATGCAGTGCTTATGTGGTCTGCTTATTCAGTCCCTGCACAGCGTTTACTCAATTTCTACACATGGTTTGGGGTGTAGTTTAAATTCACTCCTCCCCACGAAGCCATTCCTGACTGTTGTGGCCCATGTTCATCACATCTTCTCAGCACTTCTCTAGTGACTCTGCACTGCACTCCCTAACTCTGTATTTGCCCCATGTCCTCATGGCCTCCACCCCTTAGATGCCGCAGGATCTCAGGAACAGTAATTAGAAAATCCCTCAACAACCCTTTCTGGTTTAGAGGAACTCGGGGTAGGTGCCCAGGATGTACATGGTTCAAATATCAAGGCCATTCTTACATGAAAGCAATTACAATGCAAATTGCTGTTTTCCATATCGCTATTTATACAAAAGCTTCCTAAGTCGCTCTGGCCCTGTCTCTAACCAATCCACAACAAGAATTACACCACCTTAGTGGAATCCTTCCAAAGATTCGTTCAGGCCTTAAAAGAATCAATCACCTACCCCCTTACAAAGGCATTCGTTACTCTATGACCATAGCCCAATTTCCCCTCATACCTCATCAGGACTTTCCCACTCTGTAGCCTTTACTCCAATTCAAGATGGCTGTGTGGGCTACTTGCTTTTCTGTAACTTACAACCATTCCACAGAAGAAATGTTCTCCTCATATTTCCCCTGCAGCTTTAATTTTTGGTTACTAATCCTTCATTTTGATTCAAGGTTTAGGTCAAGACTGTGTAGGAAGCCCTGGAATCTCTCACTTCCCTTTACAACTTTGCCGTTACCAGGGTATTTTCATATTCCTTAGAGTCATTAGTCTCCTAAAGCGCTGTGCAGTGCCAGTTGAAGAATTTGTATTCCCAAAGTTCAGAGAAGCCAACGCAGGTATAGGAAGGTTAGTAGATCTCTCTAAGAACGCATGGTCAGTGAGGGATAAAAGCCACCGGGTGCTCTCAACCGGGGTGATTTTGTCCCTTCCCTCACCCCCCAGAATACTTGGCAATGTATAGAGACACTTTTGGTTGTTGAAATTATGCTGTGGGTGGGAAGGAGCTGCTTCTTGCATCAAGTGAATAGATGTGAGGGGTGCTGCTAAGCATCCCACAATGCACAAGGGCAGTTCCCACTACAAAGAATTACGTAGTTCTAAATGCCAATCATATGGAGGCTGTGAATCCCTGACCTAGACTAGCAGGTCTTTTTTGCTTCCTATTCTATATTTCTGGCTTTAGTAACTTAGACTGGTTTGGATTCGACGCACAGCTGGGGCTTTACTAATTATGGGACCGACCCAACCACTACTAACCAGCATGGCAACTTTCTGTGAATTAGGAAAAAAGTCCCTTCCTCAAGATACTTTACTGTCTCCCTTGGTTATGGAGGATTCACAAGAACATATAATGTTATATGTAATATGTAGCTAGCACATGGTGAGACACATAATTGGTAACTAGTATTTCAGCACGCTAAGTTTCATTTGTACCCATCCAAGAAGATTTTCTTCCCGTTGGCATAGGCAATGGAGTCTTGTTCAGCATTTGGACTAGAAGTGTCAGAAAATGATTCTAAAACAAGCAAGAGTGAGTTCAGTTGGACTCTTTGCTTTCCTCAGTTCCTTGTGGGTCCCCTGACACCCGACTTTTCCCTTCTAACGTAGTACTTACGAAGCACCCGAGAAAAACTGACACACCTACAATGATTAGGCAGATGACTCTACAGCTCCCGTGATATCTATAGTCAATCAACGATGACACCAAGATGGGTAATGTAACTACGTAACCATTATGAGAATTATAGTGTATCCAGCAAAGAGCTGTGCCTACTGAAACAAGGTGTCAGTATCATATTATGAAACCTGAAGCCAGCCGAGGTTTCACTAATTATAACTACTATACAGATAAATGGCTAACTCAGGAAAGGGCCATTCTTATACCTGAATGGGGGATGAGAAGAAGAAATGCAGAATTGCCTCTCTGGGTTAAAGTGAAAAAATTATATATGCCTACGATTTGGGGAAATAAATTCGGCAAAAGCAGAACTGAATCCACAATGCAGCTGAGTTCTGCGGTGAAGTATGGAATGCCTTTGGCCCCTTGCTGATTTATAATGTGTGTTAGCATACTGAAAGGTCTGAGATCTCCCAGGGACTCCAAGGGCAAGGAGAAGTATGACTGCATAGTATCCAAAGGGGAAACGAGTCTCTTGTTAAGGTGGAGATTAAATAGGCTGTTTGCTCATGGGTCACCTAAAATTGAGGCAAGCGTTTCCTCTGTCCAAGGCTCAAACCTAAAAATACCTTGAAGCATATGAGCGCGACCAAAGCAAACCGGGTTCCAAGACCTCAGATGAGGGAGGCTTGAGTGGGGACCAGTCCAACAAGAATATCCCAAGAAGGTCCGTGGGACTATGCAGAACCTGCCTTCAGCAGCTGACACCATGTGGCATTGAGATGCATGGCAATGGTCAGCAGATCATCATACCTTCTAGTTCCTTCCACACCTGGTTTGGAAGCAGGACTGGCTTTCCATTGCATTGAGCCAGTCTCTGTTTTGGGGGGATGGTTTAGGAGAGAAAGGACCTCGCAAAATGAAACTGCTACACTTCCAGCTACAGGGCAGATGGCAGCTTCAGGAACAAACTGGACGAATAAAGAGGTGACATCGCATTTCAGCTCCAAGGTAAAGGAACAGGTCAAGTTCCTTACAAGGGCAGCAACCTCCCCTCATCTCCATTACTTCATTCTTCATGATTGTAAGTATCTCTGTAGCTCTTTGTCTGCTCCACACAAATGGAAATTCGAGATCTCGAGGTCAAGCATCATCATGAAAAATGACTGTCTCATTAAGAAGCATCCTTGAAACAGGGGCCTCTGCACTCTTAGGGACTGTCCCTCTAGAGACAGCCCTGCATTAGTTCTTCCTACAGAGACACGTGGGGAAAGTTAAGGTGTATTTCCACTAGGTGATATGTTTGAACCAAACTGACGGCTGGCCCTCTTAGACAAGAAAAGGGGAGAGTCACAGTGGCTGTGGCAGCAGAGGGTGCATACCTCTTGGCCGTCTTTGCTGACGTTGTCATTGGCGTGCCTGGCCACGATGGAGAGGAACTGCAGGAGGCGGTGGAGAGTGTCGCAGTTGCAGGGAGGTAGAAGGTAGATGAGGAGCTGCAAGGTGCCCAGTTGTTCCTCTGGTTCCAACACTACACAAGGCAAACAGAGGTGCTCTCAGTAAGTAAAATGGGGGAGCTTTTGCACTACTGAGGTTCGGAGGACAGGTGCCCTCTCAACTTTACTCAGAAGGGGATTATCAAGTCACATTTCATTCCCTCCCAACTCTTCCATTGATTGAGCAATTTCCCAGCAAGGCTTTATGACCCAGGTCAGAAAGGGTAACTTAGTTTCCCTTACTTTCTTCTCCCTCCTATCCCTGCCATTACTCATTATTTACTTTATGTATTACTGTCTTTCATTTTTCACAACTATTTACTAACAATGACCGAGGACTTCCAAATATTGTAAAATCTGAGTTAATACACAAGGAATAAACTTCTTGTTGGAATTAACCAAGACACAGCACAACGACACTGTTTTCTCTCCTATTGTGACCCTATTTGAATTGTAGCGCTAGGGGACAGAAGATATGGAGGCTGACACAGCGCTGGCTATTCCCACTCCCCCTCCCCCTCCTTTTCTCCCCAGTGGGATCTGTGTCTATAGCCCTGAAGCACCTGGCACTGGGCTATGCCATCCTGCTGCCCTGGAATGCTGCCCACCCCTCCTTTCTCACTCCGGCTCCCTTTCTCACCCCTTCCTTGTACAACACATGCAGACTCCTTTCCAGGCACAGACTCAATGTGAATTCTTGCTGTTACTTCAAAGCATCAATATACAGCGCTTTCTACCATCCTGGGGTCATCTGAATGCATCCCAAATTCTTCTCGGCTACTTCTTTCTGTGCTATTACAACTTTCTTCTTGCTAATTCTCCCCAGGGCGAATCTCAGAAAATTCCCCGAACAGCTCACTCATCAGAGACCAATAAATAAGGACAAAAAAGTGATTGGGAAAACACATGCACAAGGTTTGGATGAGTGAGTTCGACATCCCGGTAATCCAGGGACACATTTCTGCTAACGGCTGCATTACGCACAGAGAGTATTGATGAAAGCTGTGTACAGCTCCCTGGTGAGAAGGGGGTCCGGCATGTCCCTCAGGAACTCCTTCAGCAAGGCAGCTACATCATGAACACTGTGTTCTTCCTCCAGAGAGACATCAACCCCACGGTCAAATTCCTCGCGTAGCTGGAAAAATAACAGTTCAAATGGCAGTCTTATAACACCACACCTCTACATTCAGGGCCCAGTAAAAGAAGTGCTGTGCCTTCCAGAACTGGTATTAAGTTTATGCAGGCCCAAGGAGGAGAGGCAAACAAACAATGTGTCACCTTGATATACAGAGTTTATGCAACTCATCCATGAATATATATATGTATTCCTCCATCTAGCTCTATCTCTTTCTCTATATATAACACATTATTAAAGAAAAGTATCTGTGGGTGTACTGTTAATAACAGTTCAATAACGACACCCCGAAGTTGGGAGGAGGAGCTAAGGGGTTAGGTCAACTATAAATGTGGGAGGGAAGAATTAATCCATTACACAGCACTTTTGCACGTCAGCAATCCTACCCTGTTGGAATTTCGACACTTTACAGAAATACTCAACAAGAAAGCAAGGAGATTTTTCTGCAAACGATATTTAAGACCCCGATGAGCCATTCGTAACCAAGTCTTGAAAGATGGTAATAACGAAATAAAAGCTGCCTTATATTTGTCAGGTAGCCGTATGAACGGTTCCCAGAAGGATCCTCTGCCTTGCATCATTACACTAGGTTTATTACTATTTATAGCAGCAGAAGACACAACAGCAAGAAGAAGGGAGCCATAACTCTGCACCCTACTTTCATCGCTGACAGCTCAACTTCTCTTATGCATTGTTCTCTGCTGTGGAAATAATTATGTGAGCTCACCAATCTTTCTATGCAATAAACTCCCGTAAGAGTTCATGCGCTCAATCATTCATTCATCCATTCATTTAACAAAGATGTACTGTACACATCCTGGGTACCAGGCTCTCAGAGAGTGGTGGTGAACGAAGGAACAAAGTCCTTACCCTCCCCAGCTCTCAAGCTGACAGAGAAACAGGTAAGAAAGTGGCAATCCTACAAATAATTAATTAGCTGTTAACATTGTGACAATTGTTCTGAGGAACCTGAAACACTAATTTGAAAGAACATAAGCACCCCTATGTTAATTGCAGCATTATTTACAACCGCCAAGATATGGAAGCAGCCCAAGTGGCCATCAATAGATGAGTCGATAAAACAACTATGGGATATTTACACAATGGAATACTACTTGGCCGTAAAAAAGAAGGAAATCTTACCATTTGTGACAGCATGGATGGACTTGAGAATAGTATGCTAAGTGAAATAAGTTAGTCAGAGAAATGCAAATATCATGATTTCACTCATATGTGGAATCTGATGAACAAACTGAACTAACAAGGAAAATGGGGACAGATCCATCGATGGAGAATGGATGACAGCTAGTGGGGGTGGGGAGGGTAAGAGGTGGAGGGATTGAGCAGAAAGGGAAAAGGACACAAGGACAACACTGTGGTGATTGCCCGGGGGAGGGGGTGTAAGGGCAGGAAAAAGTCATGGAAAAAATACAATAAAGATTAAATTTTTAAAAAGTGTATGGTACTAAGACAGGATATAACAAGATAAAATGGTGAGTCAGAGCATCTTTCACTCTTGAAGTCTAAGTTTAAACAACCACTAATTATATTTTTATTAGATAATCTCCATGCAAAGGTTTTCCTTTGCTAGATCCAGATATAACTGAGTAATCCTGGACACCACCTCTCCACCTGATGAAAATGCCCATTACTGTTCTGAATTGCTCATCGATTCCAGGCAACTTCGTATTAGTGGGCATCAGACAGCCAGAAAGAAGGCTTGCACCGGGGCCACTCCTACTTGTATTTGTTCAAACACACCAAGTTTCTTTTCTGAGCACACACACATGTAGAAAGAATGGACAATGGAAAGAGCTTGGTCTAGATTGCGTGATCTTGAATTTCACACTGAAATTGTGTGATGTTGAGTTAACACTTCTTAATCTCTCTAATCCACAAAAGAAGTGGTTGGAAGGAGCTACTCTGAGATCTGGTGGGTGGATTCAATGAGATAATGTTTGTGAAAATACAGTCGTCCCTCTCTATATCACGGCCTCACTGTATCGCGGGATTTTAAAAAATATTATATTTCATTATTTATTGTGGATTTTTCGCTATATCGCGCAATTTTGCGGTACTGTATATGTATGTTGTTAAAGTTACATAGGTTTAAGAGTGTAGAATAAAGGTAAGGTTCCTACTTCGCGGGGTCGGGGGGCGGTCTAGAATGTAATACCTGCGATAAGTGAGGGAATCCTGTATCCTGCAATTCCACTCAGGCCTAAGATATGTTACTGTGCTATCTTCCTTTCTGCAAGTCCTGCCGTGGAATGGAGCTCAAGAGTATCTTGTGTGACTATGAAAAATGAAAACCAACCAACAAACCAAACAGAAAACACACCTCTTTTGAAAGCCCCTCTTATCTTGACAAAAATATAGATGAGGAGGTATTTATTTCAGTTAGTTGCAATACTATGAACAAACATTTCTTCAGCTTCCTCCAACTAAACATTATTTTCATTTGTGCTTATTTATCCTCCACTATATTTTCCAGGTACCTTGATTTTTTAGTTGTTGAGTTCCTTATTTATTTCTGTTGGAACCAACAAGGGGAAAATGACATTTTAATTTTCTTTTCGCCGACAAATGAATTCTTTTCTCCAAGGATGGTTTGCCCTTTAGGAAGTCATCATACACACAGATACCCGCCTGATCATAGAACCTATTCCTGAAGCTCTAACATCAAACTTCAGCCGCAAGAATGCTGCACAGTACAGTCTCTACATGAAAAATGAATTGGGGATCAATGGTTCTGTGAAAAGTTTATGAGAATTAATTATTTTTGAGAAAGTAAAGCTATAAACATAGCCTTATATGAATGTTAATGACATTATTCCTATTGCGTGATAGTAAAAATGGGTGCTATACAACTGTTTTCTATTTCTTATCACTTGCTGATTAGGTACTCTCTGAATCTCCTGCTTTTACAGTTTCAAGAATATATTTATAAATTGGTTTTGTTTGCCTGTACATGCCACGCACACGTCTGAATGTTTTGCTTTCAAGTGTTTGATCCTAACTCAGTCACAACATTTTTGAGCTTCTGAGTCGTTGCCTTTTACATCTTGAGACTCAATTATGCTATAATTGGCAGGAAGGTACAGAAAAGGTATTCAGAAATGAATTTGCATATGCTTGAACTTGGTACTAGGTAATTATATTGCAATTCAAGTGAAATGTAAAATATAATCTTTAACCCTGGCTGGTGTGGCTCAGTGGATTGAGCGTCGGCCTGCGAGCCAAGTGTCGCTGGTTTGATTCCCAGTCAGGGCACATGACCAGGTTGCACGTCAGGTCCCCAGTTGGGGGCGCGAGTGAGAGGCAACCACACAGTGATGTTTCCCTTCCTCTCTTTCTCCTTTCCCCTCTCTCTACAAATAAATAAGTAAATAAACAAATAAATAAAAAAATAATTTTTACTTTGCACTTACTTGTCTCACTCTCTTTTTTGAGCTTCCAACTCGGAATATCCCCACTGTCTGGAGGCCTGCAAATAAGCAAACACAATCAACAGTTTGGTTTAATGGCTTGGGACTCTGGAGGAAATCAAAACAGAAACAGAACAGAAGGCCGGCACTGAGCTGCACCGTGCAGAGCAATAGTAACTGAACAGTGTGCAAGGATGCTTATTTACCCGCCACTACATTCGCCAGGCACCTGCAGGTTAGCCCTGTAAGCACCAGGGTAATTTTATGTTAATCATTTCTGATAAAAATGTTTTTCATGTGATATTACGTACTTCCACAACTCCCTATGAGAAAACTTCTCTTATTGTTCAGAATAATGACTTAATTGTGCATTTTATAAGAAATTTTAGCTCTTTATCAATATTTAAAATAGATATTTCTTGTTTACTGATCAGAATTAAAACATGTGCTTATTAAAGAAAATCTATAAAATGTAGAAAAATGTAAAATATAATAAAACATAACATGCTTCAAAAAATACCTGACGCAGAAATAATCACGGTTAATATTTTGGTTTATGTCTATCAAGCCTTTTCTCCATATATAAAGGAGTGAGCAAAAGTAGATTTATAGTTGTATTACAAATACACAATACAATAATCAATAAATAATATGATTATAAATTTTTCACATACAACTGTAAACCTACTTTTGCCCATCCCTGTATATATGGAGAGATTGCTACTACTTTTACTCAATACTATGTTGTAAGACTTTTTATGCCAGTAAAAGTTCCTTGTAAATGTCCTTTAAAATGCATGCAAAATACTTTATTGTTTGAATGTGCCAGAATTTACATATTTCCCTCTGAATGACATATAGTCCCCAACACACAGGCACTTGTTTTGTATTATAAAGGATTGTATTATGAACAACTCTACATAGGTCTTAGTTCACATTTCTGGCTTTCTTAAGATCATACCCTAGAAATGGGATTATAGAGTCAATGCATAAAAAAGGGTTTTCTGGCCCAAAATTTCAGTAGTGCAGAGGCTGGGAAACCCCACTCTAAAAAAAAATGGGTATCTTAAAACAAACAAATATCACTATCAGACATTAGATAGTTCAACAACAGTTCCTTAATATCATTACATTTCTATTCCACATTCGCATAAATTCACAAACTTGATAGGTTGATGTGCATCTAAGTGTCTTAATGTATGTGTTCCCCTTCTCTGTGTTTTTTCCTCGTAATTGGTTTCATGGAGAAACATCATTGATCCCCTGCTTTGGATTTCCCCATGGTCTGGATGTGGACGCTCGTGGTGTCATTTGTAAGTTACTTTCTCTCCTTTATTTCCTCTGAAGACATAGTCAGAGCCAGAGTTTCCATACATGTCATCAAATATTATAGGAAGAAAACTACGCTCTCACTGAACCGAGTGAGTCTTCTCTGTGCAACATGGAAAATTTTAATACAATAATACCAGGTCTCAGCAATTACACTGTTAGCTACATTTATTTTCTTATTTTCTGATGGTTTTCAGATAGTTGAAATTTCTACATAAGGGAAACAGCACATAGGGCATTTTCTACACAGGTCATACTGATATTTTTCATTTGGCTGAATTCCTCCAGGCTCTTCAGAAATGTCCATTTCTATGACATGATTTTATCAGTTATAGTACTTCTCCCTTGGCAGAAAATGACTACAGTTTATAAAATAACTAATTAGTGATCAATTGCTATAGTTCCTATCTATCTCAACTGACTGTTACCTATTTTACATTTAAAATTTGTTTATTTTACTTATTTACTTTCCTCAGGTAGAGCAAATGACAGCATTCGGACAGCCAGTGCTGCTCTCTGACATAAACCCCGCAGCGACTTCCTTCACAGAGAAGATACAGCCCAGGCACTCAGTGACCGTGACTTAAGACAATCACTGATAAAAACAGGTGTACATAAAACAAGGCATAGATCTGGCAAAGAAGCGTGACTTTGCTGTGTCCTGTCCCAGAAATTGATGTGATCATCTTTCTTTCCTTTTCATCAGAAACTGAAATGAAAACTAGACCCAGAAAACCTGAATCTCAGGCTTAGGGAATTCAAGTAACAAGGGCAGGCATAATAAGCAGGAGGCCCCACCCTAAAATCGTCCTAAATCCCAGAAATATAACAGAGTTTCATTCCCCCTTATATTGTCTTTTTAAAACATGTGTGCTTCTGGGGAACTTAGGGTGCTTCAGGAATTTTCTCCTGATAGTACAGGAAGCATTTGGATGAAATATAAGGTGGGGAAGGGTGAGGTGGACAAATACAGGTGGAGTCTACGTAATTGTCTACACCAGTTTGGGAGAGAATAGAAAGATCTTTAATAAATGTTTATAAGGCTAAAGTGAATCAAAGTCTTGCTACCCATTTTAAAAACTGGCAAGAAAAGTCTTATGAAGGAATTGTGTTTGAAGTATGCTTTGTTCCCATTGGTTTAATGTGAACATGATTAACATCTGTTTGATTTTGAACATGTCTCTTATTTTCCCGGAGCCATTTGGTCTAAATACCATGGAAACCCAGAACAGAATTAGGGCCTTGAAAGATCACCTAGGTTATCTTCTTCCATTTAGGCCCTAAAGTGCATTTTAACTATTCCAAAAAAGAAAGTGAATTGCCCTGATTTTAATAAGCTTAAATGAAATGCTATTTTACAGATTATAATTTGTTTTCAAGTAGAAAATAAAAAGACATACCAAGTTTTCTTTCACAAGAGCAGTTACTCAACCTGGCTCTAGAGTTTTGCATAATTGGAATGCAATTTTCTTGTTTAGAACTTTAAAAAATATTTACAATTCACTTTCTATATACTTTATAGGGAAAATTATAGTTATAAAAGTATCTGTTTTTTTTATTCATAGTGTAATTGAGTCTGAATTTACATATTCATGGTATTTTACTCTTAAGCTGTTAAGCTATTTTTAAAAACAATTCTGTGTAAAAAACATTCATTGAACATCTACATCATGTTAATCATGATACTAAATGTTGAGAATTCAAAGTGACTAAGACCTTTTCCTTACCCTCCAGTTTACATGCCAAGAAGAGACAGCTAGATAAACATATATACACACATATACATACATATATTAAATTTTTATATGAACAAATAAAATTTCAATACAATTAATTAATTAAATCACTCATGTTATCAAGTGATTTCCATATATAATGATTTTAAGAGACTTAGCTATATCTTTAATAATTTAATAATTTTCAATGAATTCCCAGTTTTACTAGAAAGAAATGAATGAGAATAATAACAGTAGCTATATCTACATAATAGCCCCCGAATTCTTCCTCTTCCATTTTTTTTCCCTTTATTACAATGAATATATTATTTTTTAATTAAATAAGCAGTTAAAAATTTATCTCATGTCCACAAAATGCATGCTAACACTAGAGCAAACATACTAAGTGGAACTGAGTCGCCAAGAGGGTCACTGTGAAGAAATTCTAAATGGACATCTTCCACAAAATGCAAACAGAAATATAGAAGCCTGCTGTCAAAAGCTGTGTATTTTCTATTAACTTTAGGAATGGTTTTCAAATCTCTTTTTAAGAAGCTGGACTCTTATTTTGTAAAGGAAGCCTTATATGTAACTTCAATTCATAAAGAAGATAAAAGTGACTCTGCTCTGTTTGAAAGGAATGCTGGGGACAGACCCAGTCTAATAGGTCTTGTGCTCCCCTAAACTGCTTAGCCTTAGGGTCACTTCTGAAGACTCTTGGGGTCTGGGCAGTCTGAATGCCATCAAGTAGATTCTCACCCCTCCAAATTTTGATTAGCTAAGTAATCTCTTAGGCAAACACATCCATAAACTATCTTCACAAAGGAAACTTTGGCTCAAAGTTAGATCAAAGAAACACAGAATCAAAATGGGGGATTAAATGAATGACGCTTGAACCACTGAAAGTCCTTAGTGTTTGCAACATGGACAGACAAGAAAGCTTACCATGTTTTTCCAGATGCTGGCAGCAGCTGTCCACCAGCCTGGGGACCTGTCTGTAAATGGGATTCAGGCTGAGTTTCTTATCTCTGGCTTTTTCTTTCTTATTTTGAGCCTCAGCAGGCAGGGAGAGTTGTAAAGCTTCTAGCAGTCGAGACTGATTGTCGTCAAGATCTGTGATAGAGTCCACTGACATTGCGCCCTGCAAATCACACACAGATATGAACAGAGTGCCAACACAGGAACGAAAACAGCTTATCACACTTGAAATAATACTGCTTGATTTAATTGTGCTGCTTGCATATTAAAAGGAAAAGAAACAAACATCTTTTGAAAAAGTTAGAAAACCTCCATGACATAGAGGAAGGTAATAGCTGTTCCAATTTCAACAAGATAACATTTTCCAAAGGGAAGACAAGAGATGGCAAACATGTAATTAAAATATTTTGACTCAACCACTTCATTCCTTGAAATAAGAAAACATCACATACTCAATGAATGAGGTAGTTAGAGAAGTCTTGTGAATGAAAAAAAACTCAAGTATGACTCTAGAAAGTAGATTTTTAAAATAGGATGATTCCACAAAACAATCTTAGTCCAGAAGCAGCACAAAGTACTTTATCAGGAGATACCTGCAGGGGAGTGGGGAGATGAGAAAGGGAAGGTAAACCAGCCACTAAAGGGAGGATTACCAAACCTATGACCACTGTGGGCAGCTGGAGTCCAACTGCATGGGGACCTCTGGGAGACAGTGTAGATCAAACACCTCAGAACCAGCCCTGCTAAGGTGCGACGGAGTTTGGGTATTTACACTCCAAGTCTCAAGAGTCACTGATGAAGAGCAGCTTCTGGTAGGGGCAGGGAGGTGACGTTAATGCCTCAGTACTTGCAGCCTGTCATCTGTATGGGTGGGCTTCTCTGGCCATCAGAGAAAGCCCTCAGCAAAGAGATGAGGCACTGGCAGGGTGAAAGAGGGACGGCATGCAAGGAATGGTAAAGGCTGAGGGGAAGGAAACAGGGCAGCAGCCATGTCTGCAGAGCCACCCGTCCTTTGATGGAGTGGAGAAGTTGGCTGCTGGTGTCCTGGGATGGTCTGAACAGAGGAGAGAACTTTTGGGAGGCCAATTGCGTGGCCCTAGGTTCCCAGAAAACTCTAATGTAGAGTTTTGCTGTTATTGCCATGTATCCATTTGAACATGCAGTCTGAGAAGCAGTGAATAACAGGATTGGAAGAACCATTCCATCATGCAAATTCAAATGTGCCATAACATTGTCATTTCTTCATTTTTAAACATAGTTAAAGCCTTGAAAAATAGCGGTGACTAAAGTACCCCTCTGTCTTGGAGAGGTCCAGAATGTTGGGGGCTGATCAAGAAATAAGGATCTCAAGTGAGAAATGTCTGGGGTTTTAACTAGGGCAGTAGTCCATGGCTGGAGGTAACAAAGATCTGGGGACCTCAGGTGAGAGCAAAATGAGAGATCTCCCACGCCAGTGGGAGTTTTAGAGACATTTATCAACTGACTCAACCGATCACCAGCCAGTTATCCTGAAAACTCAGCTTTCCTTGCTTGAAATGTGAAATACCAAATGATTGCACAGTGCCTAGATATAAAACTCACTTAATAAATAGTACTATATCAATATTGATTTTATACACACACACACGCACACACGTGCACACACACATACAGACACACACAATTCTATGGTTATGTTTGAGAAAAAGGAAGTTCCATTGAAAAGAAAAATGTCATTGATTACGAAGACCAGCAGCAGTCCACAGGGCCAGGCATGGTTCTCAGTTGGAGAGGAAGAAATTAACAAAAACATCTAGCCCTGCCCTCGAGTCCCACAGTCTCATGGGAGAGTCTCCTAATACAACAGAAGATTGCAACAGACTAGCATCAATGGTGATGTTGTAGAATGTTCAGAATACCATGAGGCATACGGGTAACCAAGAAGGGGCACCCAGTGGCTCTGAGAGGGACCAGGGAAAGGCTCTGAGGCTATTCCAGGTGCCATACAGTCAGTGTAAAAACTTCTCCCTGAATGGAGTTGTTGATAGATACCTGGACACAAATGACATTTACAGTTTTCACACGAGCAAAGGCGCAGAAAAGAACCTTACACATCTTCAGTTGTCCTAGCACTGGTGACAGAGAAAATACTGGTCAACTCACCCTCCTCCTGGCCCGAGGAGCTGGTTCTGGGGTGTTCGGGGATGTAGACTCATTTGGTGTTTCCGAGGTGGAGCTGAGAGATGAGTTACTGCTTGATAGTTCTTTGTTTTGTCTTTTATTTCCAAATGGGAGAAGGGAAGCAACAAAATCAGATGCATCCTTTTGCTCGTCCCTCTGTGAGTCCTGCTTGAGTTTATAGGCCCGGTCATTTGCAATGACTTGGGATAAGGGCATTCCAAATGCCTGTGGGATGAATTCTGGAAACAAAAAAGACAAACATTCATTTCCAGAGAAAGACTGGACCAGCGAAGACTCACTCATGTTTCAGACCTCAGGGAAGACATATTCAAATGACTGTTTTCAGAACTTACTGCTCAATCAAAATACGAAGGTCACTTTTGTATTTCCCAGAGTGGCCAAAGATTCTGTTTCAATAAAGCACACTAGTACGTATAGAGAATACAGGTGTTAAACATCTCCGTCTCTAGTTTCTCCCCACATATATGAAGTATATTTTAAAGGAAATAACTTTATAGAAAAATGTGATGTTGTTGATAGAATGTACATAATACTTTATCCTCACAAGTGCAGAGTTTTACAAGCTGTTAGTCTTCAACATATATTCTTAAGAGCCCCCAAAACTTACAAGGCATGGCAAGACTCTGCAATTGTACATTCATTCAGCAGGTATCTATTGAATACCTATTACGTGCCCTGGCAAATTACACAATGGGGAGTCTACAGCTTATGAAAGGTAGGTCCAGTCCCTGGTCTTGAAAGGTGCCAGGCACAGAGTCACATATGTAAATAAATGTCATAGTGCTTATCATGTGCTAGAATAGAGACACATGAAACAGAGACCGGAATTCAGTTAAGTGCATACCCTTTGAGGTTCCTAGTAAAAGAGCCAGCCCATGAAACAAGAATCGGAGAGGCAGAGGAGCAACCTGGGAAAAGTTTGCTCTGTTTTCATTGTGCTGCGTGTCCCCACAGGCTGGCTCCAGCAAGCCGGGTTGGGACTGTCCTCCTCGTCATTTTTACCCAAGCCATTCTGCTGTCATCGTGCAGAAGTGGGCTGTCACCATTAAATATCTGGTGAAGGGACCAGGATACAATTTGTTAAAGCCTCTAGTTAGGGTAATTTTGAGGAAGGAGCATAATGCAGAAATCTAGGGCTTTACTTGGAAATGTACATCCAGTTGTTTCCTGGGTCTCTGCAGTCATTTGTATACACATAAATTGTAAGCGGGCCAACCCTTAAGGCTAGGCATTTAATGTGCAACATTTTAGATCCATGCTTAAAAGCATTAATAATTAAATTAAATTATTTCTTTTAGACTCAGAATTAGGTCTCCTAGCAGCAGCAAATTGGAGTCTTGTCTCTCCATTATTTTTATAACCCCTATGAATAAAATCAGAATGATCAAGAGAAAACATTTCTAAAGTTGTTTGTTCTTTGAAGGAAAAAGCTAACATTAAATCAGGTAGAAAGAGGCTTTCAAAGGTTTTCTTCTTTGATCCATGGCAACATTTTTAGCTTCACTAAGCTAATGGCCATCTCTACATTAAAAGCACAAGTAACACTTGAAAAGTCTGCACCTTAGTTCTGTCAAAACATGCAATTCATTTGAAGTGGAAAATGAAAACCTTAGCACTTTGGCTCAGCATTCTGGGATTTTTTTCAGAGGATGCTTACCATTCTCCACCAACAAACCGAGTGGCATATAATAATCCAAAAAATAATTTAGGAACCTTTTTTGAGTGATCAGTGCGGACAGTGTAGCAAGACCGAACAGTCACTACTGATAAAGGCCACTCCCGCTACTAGCAAAATTAGAAACCCAAGGGGACAGTGCCGGACAACCTGCTGCGCACCTCAGGGTTTATTGTGTAAATCAACACTCTTTGGCCTATGGGCATAATCAAATAGTCTTACTTGAAAAAAGTTGGGGAAAGTGTAGAAACATGTGGATTGCAAGGCTGATTGCTACATGGAATATACAAAAGTCGTTAGGGGATAATAGCAGCAAAGAAGACATTGATAAATATATCAAGTGACATGTGTCTGCTCATGAAGACATGCTCTTAGCAGAATTTAACACGAGATATGGACTATTGATTTCTCTCCTAGCCATGCTTTCTATACGAAGAAATCCGACCAGTCTCATTTAGAGATTTTTAATATCCCTGGGGGGGGCGGGAGAAGTGGGTCTCCCTTGGAATCTTTCATTTTTAATATCTGAAATTCGGTCACTCTCACTTGTAAAATGAAATAACTGAATACGCATTAAACTGATAGAATAGGTGATGTCATTCTCCCCCCATTTTTCTTTTTCTTTTATTCACATTTAAGAGGTGTAGCCACCTAGAACAGATCTTTATTTCTAATAGGTTTCCTTTCCTGGCTGAGTTTGTTCTTTCGGTAATAGGGTTCTGAAGTAGTCTCTTTAGTTCCTTGTTGCCTTCTCCTGAGCGCTGTTATAAGCTTCAGAAATGAGACCTCTCTATGGTTCTAAACTTGTGTTGCAGTGTCTAGTTTCTGGAAAATTCTAGGCAGAATTCCTTGAATATTATCGCTTCTCAAATTATGGCTATTGTGCAACTGAGAGTTCATCACAAGTATATTGAGCAAAACCCTCTTTTATGTGTAAATAAACTGTTAGGCATCCATGCTTATCTGTGGGTTCAAAGCTCTTCTGTTTGTAGAAAAAAGAAACCTAGAGACTCTGTGGTGATAGCAGCTAATAAAATTGATAACAGGGTTTTAAAACCATAAGGACATTATCCAAGACTGTTTGGGGGCCAGGGACACTGTGTATCATGTTCTTATCTATAGTGTACGTTCACTAAGGACACCTGCTGCCCTCTTTATTTGCATCTCCCTGATGGCTAGTGATGTTGAGCATCCTTTCATATGTCTGTGGGCCCTCAGTATGTCCTCCTTGGAGAAGTATCTGTTCAGATCCTTTGCCCATTTCTTAACCCGACTGTTCATCTTCCTGGTGTTGAGTCCTATATGTTCTTTGTATATCTTGGTAATCAAACGCTGTCTGATGTATCATTGGCAAATATGTTCTCCCATATGGTCCGTTCCCTTTTCATTTTGGTGATGTTTTCTTTAGCAGTGCAGAAGCTTTTTAATTTGGTGTAGTCCCATTTGTTTATTCTTTCCTTAATTTCCCTTGTCCTAGGAGATATATCAGTGAAAATATTGCTGCGTGGGATATCTGAAATTTTCCTGCCTATGTTTTCCTCAAGGACTTTCATGGTGTCACTACTTACATTTAAGTCTTTGATCCATCTTGAGTTTATTCTGGTGTGTGGTATAAATTGGTGGTCGAGTCTCATTTTTTTGCATGTCCCTGTCCAGTTCTCCCAACACCATTTGTTGGAGAGGTTATTTTTACTCCATTTTATGCTCCTAATAAGATGCTCCTATTTATTTTTAGATGATCTAACCCAAGAGGTCATTTAGAGCTTCCTGTTTTCCTTATTTTACTCTTGGATTCAAATGATTATCATTTTTCTCATGCGCAGCTGTTATGAATGCAAATGCTAATATTCAAATGGAAGAAAATAATGTGAACTGATTACAACTATGCAAGATCTGCATGTTGCCCCCTCACACACTGGTTCCCAGGACATCCATGTGATGCGTATGTTGACATAGACAGGACTTTATGTTTGGAAAAGATGCCATGTAATTAAGCTTCACTTAAGCCTACGGCATCTTCTTTTTAAATATCATGGCTACTTTAAAAAAGAAAAAAAAAAACTTCTTTGTCATGAAGCCTGATATTTCTCCCCTTAGCTGGATAGGTGATGTATCTTTTCTTTGGAATCATCAGGACCTGTTTCTCCCCCCAGCCAGCTCTCTGTGGAGCCTTATAGAACACTGCCAGGTTTGCACTGAGCCTGTATAATATATAAATATGATTTGGTTGGAAAAGTGTACAGTGGCCCAGAGCATAATTGTTGATTACGTCCCTTGGTCCTTCTTTCCCTGCTCACATGCATTCTTGCTTCCTGCTGTTCTGGGTTATAAGCAAGCACACATACGTCTCCCTCTGTGGAGGGAACTCAATATCTCCCACAAAAGTGTTCATCTGCTTAGTCTAGCCTGAATGAGCAGTTCAGAAGAATCACCTAAAGTCTACATTATGAGTATTCAAATCCCAGGATAAAGATCATCCTAGAATAATCCAACTTTAAAGGTCACACATTACTTTAATGTATTCCCTAACCACTAACTACCCTAATCTAGTCAGGTGAAGGCGGTCTGTGGCAGGAAGAGAATGAGTAAAAACTAGTTTACGGAAAGCTATCCTGGCTACTAATGTTCACTTAAATATCATGGCAAGAATATATGAACCAATTAAATAAAATACAATTTATCAGAAAATGAAAGTAGCTGGACCGAGAGATAGCATCCTTTGTCTTCACTATTCCTGCAGCAGATTCTGCTGGGATAGGACGTTCCCTGGTACGTATACTGGTGAAGATGGACCAGAGTTCTTATCTTAGAAGTTGCACATTACTAGTTCGTAAAATTACTCATGCCCAGCATACCTACAGAACAATTAAATCAGAGTTTCTTGAGTATGTGATTAGACATTGAAAATGCTAAAGGTTCTACATATTATTCTACCATGCCGTCAGAAGTAGAGAATCACAGACATTCACCCCCTTTTCTCCAGTTTGCCAATAAACAATCAAAAAGTCTGGAGATATTTTGGTTGGAGAAGGTGCTACTGGCATGAATTTAGGGGGCAGAAGCCAGAGATGCTACTAAACACCTCACAAGACATACAGGATAGCCCCACCCCCAACAAATAATTATCCAGTCTAAAATGTCAATAGTCCCAAGGTTGAGAAATCATTCTCTATGGGAAGTAAAGCATTGGTTTTCCATTCTTTATACTTCTTCATCTCTTTTATTCCAAAGAAGCAAATGTCATGACCCTTTAGGCGTGGTTCAAGATATGGGCGTGGAGTCTGGGATCAATGATGTGAACTAGGTCTTCTCCAGTACCAATCACAGTGCATTTATTTACTATACCTTCAGTTTTATTGCCTCCCATTACTCTTCAAGCAGAAATTCAAGTTATATAAAAGAACATTCAGGTGAGGCATATGGCTCTCCTCACTCAACACTCACTTCCTGTACACCATTCGGCAGCCATTTCATACGAGACCATGGAAAGAAGCCATCATAAGCTGTACTGTGCTAATGGAGGCCAGGGGCCCATGGTGTGGGCTCAATGAAGATTCGTTTGAAATGGCCACAAATACCTCTGAAAGAGTGGCTAAAGTGTCGATTCCCTAAACAGATGTAAAAGGGGGACACAAAACACTATGGAGATGCTCAACAATTCCCAAACCATATAGGGCAAAGCATAAGTATGCTGTGATCTAACATAAAAGTGCTGAGAGTGGCTCGTCTTAAGTAATCCATGAAGATGAGACTTTTTTTTTTTTTCAGTAGTCATGGTAGGTGAATCCAAAATCTTTCTCATTCAACTAGCCCTGCCTAAATGTCTGGATTTTCCAGAGAGCTGGTTAATGCCAGAGATGCTATCCATGGCTACCCAACCCAGGTTCTCTCTATGCATAGCTGATTGGCCAGAATCATCATTGGAACAATAACCTTGGCTGAAGTCACAGTTTGCTCAAATGAGTTGAACTCATCAATTCAGTACAGGGCCCCTGAAACACAAAGGAGTAGACCAAATCGGTCCTTAATGACGTTCCATCATAGAAATCCAGTTTACATAATAGAGTCAAACCACATAAATCTTTGCAATTCAAAACCCCACCAAATTCAACAATTATGTTCCATGGAAGATGTATTAACTTTAGTTCATTCTGTCCCTTACCTTTGTCTTTGTTTTTCTCCTTCCCTAGTGAATCCAGTTTCTTTCTCAAAGATTTCTTCCTCTTTTGTCCATCTGTAAATATTAAAGGAGTGAAAAGTTTTAAAAACAAGCATACATGTAATATTTTACATTATCAACAATGATGTTTGAGCGAAAGCATGACTTTTCACTTACTTTACTCATAATCTGACATTTTAAACAGAGTAATGACTCTGAAAATACAAGAAAATCCCTGACTTGGATTGCAATATATCACTAATATATCACTAGAATATTGGTATATGCGTGTGCTCTTAAATTTTGTTTTAATAATGGAAAGTACAGGAAACTTACCTCCTTGGGAAGTAATTTAGGTTTGGCCCTTTAGATATGTTTGTTTTTACTATAGATGAGTTTTCCTATTTTACATGTTTATGCAAACCAGCTTTATCTTTTAAAAACATTTTATTTGGTTTATTGGGGTGACATTGGCTGATAAAATTATATGTTTCAGACATACAATTCTATAACGAATCATCTGTATATTGCATTGCGTGTTTATCTCCCAAAGTCAGGTCTTCTTCATCACCATTTATCCCCCCTTTACCCTCTTCTACCTCCTCACTCCTGTCCCTCTGGTAACCACCGTACTGTTGTCTGTGCTGTGAGTTGTATGATGCTAAGTGAAATAAGCCAGTTAGAGTAAGACAAATACCATATGATTTCACTCACATGTGAACAAAAATAAGCTAAAAAACAAAATTGAAACTGACTCATAGGTATGGAGAGCAGACTGACAAAGGGGAGGGGTGTTGGGAGGCTGGGTGAAAAAGTGAAGGGACTAAGCAAAGAACAAAAACAACAACAACAACAACAACAAAAAAAAACCAATGTCATCTTGAATCAAGTCCCCATGAAAGGAGATTCAATGGTACATACAGCTTTGACATTCATAAGCTAGTAAAGTGTAACAGGAGAAGGAAATGAATTTGGGGTTAGAGAACTCAGACCTAATTACTGCTACGTCATTTACTAACTGCATGACTTTGGAGAAGTATCAGTGGCCTCATCTATAAAGTAGGAATTCCCTAGGGTTGTTGTGGTAATTAAATGAAACTATGCATATTAAGTGCTTAATGGGGACCCAGATGCATACATTCAGATATATCTTCTTTTGGAGGGGCTGTATAGTATTCCGTAGTGTGGGTATATACCATAATTTAATTAACCATTCCCCCACTGATGGACATTAGGTTGTTTCTATTTTTTTCTCTGTAATAAGTAAGGCATATTTAACATCTTGTACTTGTAACAAATGTACTTAATGCGTTTGTTTAACTCACCAAATAATAAAGATACCACTCATATCAGTAGGCAGCTGCAATTGAATTCCTGGGATGTCATCATAACACATTGGCAGTCATTGCAAGAATTCATTTTGGGATTGTGCAGCTGTCAAGTTAACATGTGGGAGATGCAAATTGGGAAGCCACACTGTGATCAAATAGGAGAAACACAACCCATGCCACAGGAAACTGATGTTTAAAAGGGAGATTAAGAATTGTTTTTTATGGGATAAACTAAAAAGTTCACTAAAGAGAGAGAGACTCAGCCCAATAAAATGTAAAAGCAAGACTCTGATATCAAGAAAAGACTAAATATGCATTCTTAAACAGAAATGAGCATTCCTGAGATCCTCATGGGGCTGCGGATGTTCCCAACTCCACCTCTCTGAATTTTTGGAGGCAAAAGATATCACAATATAATCAGCAGGCACATTCAATGCCTCCTTCCTTTCAAAAAACAAAAACAAATATTTCAAAAATGGTTCTCCACCCATAAAATGGAAATAGTTCATAAGTCTTCACTCTTGCAGTTGTGAGATTGCTATAGGGGAAAATTATGTAAATCAGTTGCGACTGGGGTAAAGAGCCATCAGTATCTTTCATTATGTATATGTTCTTACTGTCCATGTCTATAAAATGATCTAACTATAAGGACTACCATGACTTATTATATACATACAGACAATAAACATTCTAACTGCACAAGATTCTAATCAGTTCTCCAGATAGAACTGACAGGTCTACTTTGTTCATCACTGGTTCATACCACCAAATGTATTTGACTGTAACAAAAGTATATATTTTTTAAAAACCCATCATTCCTTCATTTTAATAGTTGACCTGGAAGAATAACTGAATGACATATGACAACATAAAAGATTTATTTTTGATAACCGTTGGGCAGATCCGGCAAGTCAAACAAGCTGTGAAAGAACCGGAATAAATATGGAATAGGGGACATGTTCTTTAGAAAGAAAACGATTTTTAAAAACTTCTTCTCAGTTAGGGGATGTATCACAAATGCAGACTTGCATAAACATAAGTGTACAGCTTAAATAATAATTAGGAGGCCAACTCCCACATACCCAACAGCCAAGTTCAGATGCAGACTACTGCTAGTACCAAGAAGCCCCTATATGCCTCCCTCCCCCACCCCCCAGGTCATCGCTAGTCTGATTTTTGCAAGACTCCATTTTCTGGCTGTTTTACAGTTTTACCATCAATGTATGCATTTATGAAAAGTTAGTTTTCCTTTTCCTGCTTTTGAATTCACATATACAGAATCGCATTGTAGGCATCCTTTCTTGCTTCACTTATTTCATTCATCAGCACTTCCTAAAATTCATCCTGTTGAGGCAGGTAGCTGGAGTTCACTCATTTTGTTTGCTATTCAGTGTCTGCCTGCGTGATTATACCACAGCTGATCTACCCATTGAACTGTAGGTGATTGAAATCTGAGTTGTTTCTAGCTTGGGACTATTAGGAACAATGTCTTTGAAAATTTTTGTTCATTTATGTATACGTACAAGAATCTAAGACAATGGTTCTTAAAATGTGGTTCTAGGAGCAAGAGCATCAGTCTCGCCTAGGATCTTGTTTGAGAGGCAAAATCTATGGTTCCATAGCGGATCTACTGAATTCTGGCGTGGGGCCCAGAAGTGTGTGTTTTGCCAAGCCCTCCATGGGATCTTGGCTCACACTAACTAAAGTCTGAGAACCACAATTCTAGGGGTTCTGTGTAGAAGCTACATTGCCAGGTCCGTGTGTATGCAATCTTATAGGCTGTGGCAGGTAAGTAACACTGAAATGTTTTCGAAGTAGTTTTGCTAATTTGTATTCCCACCAGTAAGAGAACTTACATAGTCACACCAGGATAATATGGAATTCAAACTCCAAAACTCCAAACAATTTCTTAAAGCCTCCTTATAGGAAAAATGTGGTCTTTATGAATACTAGCCTACGATTCTTTAAAAAGCTGAACTATTTACAACAAGTATTATCTTCTTCATTTAATTAGACAGAGGTGAATGCTATCAACAGGAATAAGATGAAATGATGGATGATGGGCAATAATGTGAAATTATACATTGTGTTTATGCCATTTCCTCATTTAAATCATCAGGAAAATGACCAGAGCTGTGAAATGAAACTGCTAACTTCTTTTTTCCCTTGTGACCAATTAACAGTCTGCTTATTGAGTCTCCAGTTTTTAAAGACTGGTTTTTATTCCCATAGATCATAGGAAAGCTGCTCAGGAGACTGATGGATTATGTACAACTGTACAGAACAGATTATGTTCAACCAGTTCCTTGGATGGCAATAAATGTAACAAGTGCCATTCTATATTTCACAGCAATTTAAGCTTCCTAATTATCAAGACTAAACTAAGGCCTGCTAACTTCTTCCAGGGTGTGCATTGTCTTACAGACGCCAGTGAGCTGTAGCGAGAACTTGGGTCACATGTCCTAATCGAAGGCATCTTAGAACAAGAACTCGGGGATTAGATTTCATGAGCCCTCTTTTCAGGAGACTATGTCCCACACACATACATGACAATATTAGATGGTGAGAGAGTAAGCTCTCCACATACTAGTGACCCCAAAACAAAGGAATCATCAGTATGGAGCATGGTTAATCTGCGTGTCCTCTCAGGGGAGACCAATACCACATAGGGTCTTAAGAGGGTTGAGGACAAGGAAACATGAGAATTCTCCCCCAGGACATGCTTTCCATGAACCCACTCATTCACTGTGAAGTGAAGTTCCATTTGAAGGCTTGTTTCTTTAGCTGGACTAGAAGCTCTCTGAGGGTACAACCGTGACTCCTAAGCCTTTGTCTCCATCCAGGTCTATAGCACAGAGTAGGGCACACCATGAGGACCTGTTAGCACTGCTCATGGCCGGAAGTAAGAGGGAGGGTTTGGGTTGGTTCCAAGAGAACCGAAGACCAATGAAGTACATGACTCCTAGTTTTAAGGTGATCAGATTCAGAGAATGTGGGTTACAAAACAGTATTTTGCATATTAAATTGATTTAATTGGTGATGGAAGAGTAAGAGTTACTTTGGGGGAATGGATATGGCCTGAAAAGGGGCATAAGGGAGCCCTCTGGGCTTCTGGGAATGTTTTATATCTTGATCTGATTGGTGGTTACATGGTGTATATATATATGAGGAACCCACTGAGTTGTACTTGTATACATCGATATTTATGTACATTACTCTCTACATATGCTATTCCTCAATGAAAAAAATAATATTAAAAGATGACCATTTTAACAGAATGGGAGAAATATAAAAATTATATTAACTGAATGGGTCTGAAAACTCAGCAAGAAAGTCTTGCACAAGAGAGTTCTTTTTGTTTTTCACAAAAGAGTGCTTGAATATTTAACTTTTCTAAATATTTAAATACCTATGATCTCTTTAGACCACCATGACTTCTCTGTAACACAGGCATACAGTAGTAATGAAGAGCTCATATTTATTGAGCATGTACTATAAGCTAAGTGCTTAGTATCTGTGACCTTATCACAACCTCACGGAAGGTCTATGAAGCCCATGCTATTATTTACTCCTGTTTTACCAATGCGGAAACTGAGTTTAGAAGAGGTTAAGTAACTTGTCCAAGGGCAGAAGCTGGGAAGTGGTAAATTCAGAACTTGCACTCTGGACTATCCATCGACAAAGCCAGGGCTCTTAACCTCTACTTGTGCTGTAGTGAGGAAAAATGTGCCTATTTGAGGGAAGCGATATTAAAGGCCAGATATACGGATCAACGTGCCCAAGGTGATAGGGATACAGAGTTAGAAAGGAAAGAGAAGAGAAAGGGACTATTTTAAGCTCTAGTTTACCAGAATTGGCATGAGCCCTTTTTGTATCTATATTATCTAATGTACATCAACATACAATCAACCGAGGGAGCTTCTTGGTTGACTCATTTCACACATGAGGGACCTGAAAATCAGAACTAAAGCAAATGGTCCAAAAGTCAAAGGACTTGTAGGTGGTGGAGTTGGAATTTAAACCCAAAGTCTAGCTCTTTCCAAAAAGGCCAGCTCTGTCCTGGAGGGGTGGATAGGAGCAGAATCCAGATATCTGTGATAAGAAGCTGAAAATCCTTTTTTTAAGGTCACTTTACCTCTGCATCATGGGACATGGTTCTGGAGGTGTTTCAAAACAATGGATGTCCATCTGTGAGGGTCATTCGGACTCTGCCCTCCCACATGGATGTGAAGATGGAAGGCTCATTCCTTACCGAGGCAGTCACAGAGAATGGGTGTGGTCGGCCTAAATTCACAGGTGCACCTGGATATGGAGCAGGGCATCAACATTTAAGCCTTTCACTTGGAGAGCTCCATAAAGATTATATTACTGGGAATAGAAGAAATCACCTGCACTGAGATACAAAATGAAGGAGAAGACTTACTAAATGTCTTCTAGGGACAAAAGCCTAATGCTTCTACAGACACATGCCAAGAACTAGCCTAGTGGGTGGGTGCAAAATAACCGTATTCATCCCCCGACTGTTTGGGTGGTGGTTAGCCCACACAGTGATTTATAAAAGCTTGAGTCCTAATGCAAAATCTTGTTAAGTTCACATACATATCTGCATTTCTACCCTCTTGAGAAATATGGCAAAGCGGTGGTTCGTACGTTCTTCACACTTGCTTCCCCCACCCCACTGCCACCAGCCAGCAGAGACACCTAAGCCTAGGACACTGCACACCTGGCAGGCCTTGGAGTTTGCAACTCCATCCCAACCCAAAAGGAAGTTCCTAGCTTGTTTCAAATCTGCAAAAAAAAAAATTACTGCTGAGAAAAGTTTGAAGGAATGCTTTTTGGCACTACCTCCTCTGCTGTTCCCAACCACAGCTGTCTCATTATTTACTTGGACCAGAAAAATAGACTCTCAGAGAATGCAAACCGAAGGAATTCATAGGCAGTGAGGGGAACTCAGTTAAGAAGTGAGGAAAATGATATAAAGGAGACAACTTGGTGGGAGAACAAGAAGTAGCCCCTAAGAAAGTGCATATAGTCTATGCCAAGGTTTCTTAGCCTTGGCACTCGTGATACTTGGGGCTGGCTAACTCTCTCTTGTGAGGAACTGTCCTGTGCGTAGTAGGTCATTTCGCAGTAACCCTGGCCTCAGTTTAGTAGATATCGGAGCACCTGCCTATTCCCTGCTGTGACAACCTATTATGTCTCTGGACATCGCCAAGTGCCCTGCAGGGGTACAATCACTCTTGTTGAGAACCTCCGGTCTGTGCATAACTCTACCCAGAGAGCAGCTATGTGCTCAAACCATGTGAAATCCAAACTACAAAATATTGACCTTTCTGCACTTGTTGCAATGCTCAGTTTATATCCACTCTCAGTTTGTTTTAAAAGCAACAACATAAAAATGTTTACAAATTATCAAGCCAGGTTGAATTTTGGGCACAATAACAATTTCCTTCAATCTGTAAAAAAAAAATGTGAGTGTGTCAATAAATATCCTTCGACAAAATTCCTACAGTTGGGGCAAGAAAGTAAGTTCTTTGAGTAAATAGCCTTCTATTTCTTTGTTGGAAGTGTTTTTTCTCCTTTGGGGGCCAGATCAGGTGTAGAACAGCATTTGATGGTGACCAGTTTATGAGTGCATGTATGAATGGAGTGCCTTTTGCCTGCAGGAAAGACCCCGGGGAACGATGTAGTTCTTTTTCTTTTCCTGTTTCAGAGGACTAAACATGGCTACGTGGTAAGCAACTGGAGTCTCCAGCTTGCAGCCACATGAGTGAGTCTGAACACCAATCCTCCAGTCCCAGTCAAGCCTTCATATGACTATGGTCCCAGTTGTGCATGACGGCAACCTCATCAACCAGAACCTGAACGAGAACAACGAGGCTAAGACATTCCCCGATTTTCCCAGGCTAAGACAGTCTCCAAAACTGTGTGAGATAAGAAATTTTTGTTATTTTTTTTTAAAAGGAAAAAGAAAAGATGCCTAAGTAAATGCATGTGGTATACTGGATGGGGTCCTGAAACAGAAGATATTAGTGGGATCACTGGTAAAATCTAAACAAGCCTTTAGTTTGGTTGAAAGTAATGTACAAATGTTGCTTTCTTAGTTGTGATAAGCGTACCTCGGTTATATATGCTATCATTAGGGGAAGCTGGGTGAGTTGCATAAGGGAACTCCACATTATCTTCATAACTTTTCTATAAATCTAAAATCGTTCCCTAATAAAAATTATTTTTTAAAAAGCCCTTTCTCCCAGCCACTGGATGTACTCAAGCAAAGTTTAGAACCATCTGTCAAGCATGTGAGGAAGAGGAAGGTTTTACTGCTCCCTGAAGCACTTCTGAAACCTGCAGACTGGAGAGCTGGTCACATCTCCCTGATCTGAAAGAAACATGTGTCTAGGTCACTATAAAACACTACTCTGTCTGCCTTTCTGGTGCAGCGTGTTCTCTGGAAAGGGAGTGGACACATATAAGAAACTTAAGCAGATTTGTTTTTGTGGCCCTGGTGATGTTTTCATACATCGCTGATTAAATTATCTCAAGATACCTCCTATTTCATAGGTTCTCTAAATCCCTTTTCTGCTTCAGTTATTCAGACTTGGTCATTGTCATTGCATCCAAGAACACCGACTAGTACAGAAGCCTATTTGTTTTTCAAGTTCTCCTGCCTATCTTGATAACCAAAATATAGTCTTTAAATGATATTTCTGAATGTGCATTAGGTGAGTTATATAATCTGTGGCTGTCTTACAAAAGTGTTTACTAAAATATAGATTTTTATCCTTAACTAAAACTAAAATTCATCCTTTCGTTTCATCTAGTTCTCCTTTTGAGGGCTCTCAAGCCACAGACCTTCTAAAAATAAGGCAAGAGGAAAAACTAAACCATATCTTTTACTTCCAACTTAGAAAAGGAAGTCTGTCCAAAAAGTAATAATATTATTAATCATCCTGGGCACTTGAGGGTCATTCATTGTGCCCGTACTCCACCTCTAGTGTTTTCCAATGATTTATCTCCTCAGTGTGTTAATAAGTTAATTTGGCCCAATACATGAACAATGGAAAACAGATAGGGACTAATGATAGTTGGGCAACCAAACCCCCAGTCAAAATCATAGGTCAGGAAAAGTCCGGTTGGACAGCAGAGACAGTGGCTGCCATCACCATCCTCAGTGGAATGAATTTAAAATTGCCCCTGCTGGTTTGAAGTGTCTGCTCCATACACAGGAAAGAGGAGAGAGAGCAGCCCTGGCAGAAAAGAGGGAAGTACTAACCAAGAAAATGGCCACCTCTGCTTCTTGGCAGGAGACGCGGCAGCAAGCCTTGGATGGGGAACTGATGGGATGAGTGCAACACTCTGATGTAAGAGAGCAAGTGGGCTCAACCTCAGAGATTCAGGAGAGGAGCCAAAGCAGGGATCGCTTCTCCATTCTACAAGTGTGTGGGGATGCTGCGCCACAAAACGATCGATTTCCTTTTGGGAATATTATTTGCACTGTAATGGCTCCCTGTTTATGAGGCATCTTCCCCTAGAAAACAGGCTCATCCCCTGTATATTGATCCACCTATTTCTCCCTCCCTCCCTCCATCTATCATGGATTAAGCACATGTTGTAGATGAGACAGAACTAGTCCTATGAACCCAGATGAATGGATCCTGTCTCTGCCTTTCAGAAACTCCATTTCGTGCTAAGGACACAGATACGTGAAAACCTCATTAAAGAAAATGGAAAGTGCTTCAGTAGAGACATTTACTCGGTAGGAAGTGAGAAGTGAGAAGACTGTCCCCAGCTCTGCTTGGGAAGACCAATGTTTGAGTTCAGTCTTAAAGGGTGAAGTGTCACCCTTCTTGGGAACTTTGAATTTTGATAGGAGTTTCCTCCAAGAAATCACATGGTAACTACTTAGTCTAGGACATCCTTTCCTATTCTAAGCCTCTGGATATTTTATACCAATTAATCCAACCCTTCAATAAGCAAGCATTCTATTGGTAAAAATGAAAAAGGTGAGAAAATGGCAAATTTGGGAGTAGATTGATAGTTTATTGATTGGGAACTAGGGCTCAAGAAAGTGACAAGTAATAATTTTGGAAGAAAACAACCTATGTGAAAAAAAGTGTAAAATAATGTATTCAATCCCAAACTGGCCCTGTCATTCAGTCCATTTTAGATATATATGACATCTTGCATGTTATGGACTGTTGGCTATTTAATCAAATCTATAAGTCGAAATTTTCATTTATATATCACCATATCCTTAGCTGTTCTTTCATTAATCTTGATGGAAATAAAAGGCAAGTCGAAATATTGTAATTGAGTCATTTCTCTTGATGTAAGTGCCAATGAATTAAACACAGTTTTTCTACCCTGCTAGCACCTTGTGGGTTAGATTTTTTTTTTTTTCAAAATTTGTTTCCAAAGTGTCTGTTTCTCCGGGTAGAAAATATTCATGGTATTCTTATGCAATACAGATGCCTCTCCTTAGAGCTGAGGCTCCCCAAAGTACTTGTAAAATGGACTAATCCTCACAGTTTACATGTTGAAATGGTGGTGAAATTATCAAAGCTGTGGTCAGAAAATAAGAACATTCTGTGAGTCTCTTACTGTAGCAAAGGGAGTCAAATCTTGGAGGTCACCATGTTTCCAGCTAAATTAAACACTAAGAAACCTTTTCTGTTTTGTATAAATTAGTTTGGCAAGGTCATTAGCTCTGAAATGTTTCCTTAAGAGAGAAACTTTGTAGGTTCTTGAATCTTAAAGCAAGTATTTTTCTATTAACAAAAATCATTGAGACATTTCATTTGTTGAACGTGTCTCATTATTCTATCAAAATGTGAGGTAAGGAAGCTGATCGCATGGTTTGAATGCTATGGACTTAAAAGCTCAACTATGTTTTTCTTCCATAACCACAGCTTGCTGTAATAGCTGGTCATGATCAAATTATGCCCAAGAAGGATATTTTACTTGCTGTCATTTTTTCCACATTCAAGTGCTATGAGTTAAAATCAAACAAAAAACAAAACTATAACTATAAGCTCATATTCTAGTGGGGCAAACCTGCTGTTATCTTTTCCTAAGTAAGGAGCTAGTCTCTCTTTCCAGGCTCCTGCATTTGCATCTCTTATTGCACATTCCTAACATTAAATACAGTATTTTTTAACTTAGTCTAGGTAGGCACTGTATTTGGAGAGACAAAGGTTTCCAAACATCAGAGCAAGAACACCGGTTTTTGGCCACTCATTCCCTTAAGCTGTATTTCTCTCCTGGAGTATAAAGGAACAAGAGAGCAGATGGGAGAACAAAAAGACAGAAGTCACTTATCCCAGAGAAATACCTGGGTTGTTACTTCAAGGAAATTCAACACCAACTTACAGGATTTTCAACATTATTCATTTTAAAGCCAAAGCTCATAGTCCAAGTTGAAAAGGTGGAGTCTGACAAGGGAGTGGACACACGGTGTGATTTTTGGCCTAGGTAAGGGGCTAACACTGTCTACCCTCTTTCTGAACAAGTCTGAAAGGACTCAAATACCTTCACATCATAGACTTTAAGCCTTGGTGGTTTTAGGCGTGGTGGGCAGGACGAGGGCGAACGTGTGGGTTGAGCAAAGCCAGTGAGGGTCTGCGGCTATAGTTCAGGTGAGACGAAATGGCAAAGTGTCTTGCTTTGAGGGACAAAGGGATATGGCGATGGTGGCGATGATAATATTAATGCTACTGGCGATGCACAACTTCTGTTGAGTCAAGAGATGGTTTCAGCTCATCGTGATTATTACCTAATTTAAGCTTCACATCAACGCTATGAGACCATCAATCAAAGTTGGAAACTGGGCACGGGGGGAAGCAGTAGAGAAGCACTGAGATTATTTCAAACTTATTACTGAGGACATTGGGGAAAATGAGAGAAAGGTGATTAATGTTCTTCAGAGAGACAGGGAGAGTGAAGGAAGGAGCTTAATTTTAAAGGCAAATAGTCATGCATGCAAACACACATTCATTCACTTTCACAATGATGTGGTGAAGGCCAGTGGTTTATTGGGCAGTTCAGATTCAAAAACAAGATATAGCTTCACCCCATGGACAATCACAGTCCTCTGGGACGGTCACAGGAAAGGTCAGTGTGGATGCACAGAAGATACAACTAGCTCTGCAGCTCACACAACAGAAACATTCGTCGAGGGCCTCTCAGGCCAGTGGTCTAACATTTTTTGATCACCCTATTTGGTGGGTTTGCCTCCTACCAGCATTTCTACCTACAGTGGAGTCTGGGATTTTGCCTCAGGTTTCAACTTCATTTTTATTTATACAGAAAGGCTTTCACAAACAGTTCTAGCACATCACCTCTTCAACTGAACATTGCCAGCAAGAATAACGTAGAAATACGATAGTTGTATTTTCTCTCTAGGGTTGTTACACAAACACCCAAGCTCAATTTCCTTGCCCACCAGGTTGCCCTTATATTTTAAATCAATATTTAAATCACAAACCAAAGACAGCTGCAGTGTTAACCTACCAAGAATATCATTTTCTTGATTTCACTAAGTTGTTTACTTGAGTTTTACATTGCCTAAGGGACATGGTGAGGGACCACTTTATAAGGAAGCCATATAATTGAGCAATTTTGAGGCGTCAGGGTACTCCTTTATTCAACTATTGTCCACATTTTCTTAAACCATCAGCTATTCCTCATTCCACAATACTGTTATCAAAATACATAAACAAAGCCTTTCTCAACCGTGATATCTGAAATTAACTGAAGCAAAGTTCTTTTTGGCATGTGAGGTAACATATCCACAGGTTCCAGTGACCAGTGACAAGCGCATGGCCATATCTGGGGGGCCATTTTTCTGCCTACCACAGATACACTCTCCGCTGCCATGTACATCTCTATGATTATTGAACTTAACTAGAAAATCCTAACTCTAGTGAGAGATTTGGATTAACCAGGGCTGGGGAATTCAAAGTGTAAAATGGTACACATTGCTTTAGCAATGTTTAGCTGCCAGGATGGTTATTTTTCAATTTAAGTTCCTGGATACTAACGTCAAATAAAACTTTTGGAATGCCCTGCAATCCTGCAACATTGCTGGTCCATCAGTTCCCCTTTCTTCCACTCTTCTCCTCTTTCCTCAGACCTCCAGAACCTCCTGTCCATCATCACTCCTAGCATATGACATTGCTTCCTAGCTTCTTAAGAGCGCATAGGCAATCTGGAATTAAATTACACCATCTTTTAATTGACTTGCATCTGTACCCATATAACTGCTTGTGCATCTACCACTACAGTTTGAGAGGAAATCAAAGTCTCTACTTGTGCTCTGGATCTCACCCCTACAGTCCACTCTAGGAAATCACCCCAGTAATTTCCCAACCCCCCAATCTCCTATTCTTCCCTCTCTATGGTGTATCCCAGCAGCTGATGAGTATATTATAATGTCATTCATCTGAGCCCTGGGGGCACCAATCTCATGCAGGAAGAAGGTTCTCCAAACAGATACCCATAAATAAATCCCTCTGATCATCCTAAAGTGAGGAAGAACAGAAATGTGAGCTTCAATTTTTATTATACCCATTGTCTTATTAGGCTTGATATCATTTCTTTAGGTTCTAGGCCGAGTGTATTTATTTTCCTGAGTAAATAATTCAGACAGTGACTCTGACCATGCTTAGAACCTCCAGTTGGGGGCCTGCATGGAACCAAGTAGCTGCCCACAGGCCAAAGCTGTCATCATAGCACTCAGCACTGGCTATGCATTTGAAGGATCCTGGTAAATATTTGATGTCTATAATTATCTGCCCAAAACAATAGCTTCAGAACTCTTGGGAGATGTCTCTTTGTTTCCATCATACCACAAAATCCCTTTTCTCCTCCAGAAGCAGGAAATTATTTATAAAACATTAGTTCCCATTTTGACAGAAAATATCAAAATAAGTCCTGTAGCACGAACATCTTTGGACATCTTAATAAAGCAAATCTTTTCCTGAATGCGAAGCACATAGTCTCAGAAATAAGCAATGAAGACAGACCTGCCAGCAGACAAGTTTTATAAAACTGTTTGGTAAAGGTTATTTATATAACAGACTCTTTAAAAGCAAGAACCAAGAGAAACATCAAATTAACTGGATTTAAAAACAAAACTACAAATAGCATTTGCTTGCTGATATCTTATATGTTGTGCATCCAGTTTAGGCTTCACATAACTTTTTAGAATCATTATTCCCTCCACTACAAATTGGGTTTGCCAACATTTCCAACATTTTCTTTTTCTTTTCTTTTTTTTCTTTCTTTCTTTTTTTGGGGGGCAGGGGCAGACTCAAAGAACATATGCGCTTGTGAAAGGGAGCTGGGACTCTTAGGCCCCATCTGGACCATCCTGTGAGTTAATGGAGAGTGGAAGGCAGGCCCTAGCCCTCATCTACCTCTTCCTTCTCCTAAACTCTCAAGACCTCTAGCAGAGTCCGAGGTTCCAGCTCAAAGGATGAAAGTGGCCCAAGAGTCACCATCCAATGAAAACTGTATGGTCAGTTCTTCTGTGCTACTCTTTCTAGTCAAGGCGAAGGAGCTTCCTTCTGCGGAGGCAAACTGCCCAAGCTCACACTTGGGGGGAAAGAGACTCCCAAGCCGGCGCCTTTTCTATGAGCCACAGATGAGGCAAGAAAACCACACCGGCAGCATGGTTGTTGGCAGACTGTGAGTTCATGCCAGCACTGGGGTACTTAGGGCCTGATGATGCTTGTTGAAGGGGACTGTCCTGTGTACTGTAGGATGTTTAACAGCATCCTGGCTTCTACCCAGTAGAAGTCAGCTGCATCCTTTCCCAGGCTGTGACCATTAGAAGTGTTGCCAGACATGGCCAGATTTCACATGGGGAGGGAGGGCAAAACCAGCCCTGGTTGAGAACCATATATCCATGTGCGCGTGCGTGTGTGATACAGATTATTTTACAAATAAATATTCATGATTCATTCCCCCTGCCCCCTAGTAAAAGAAAACAAAGTAGTATTTCCGCAGATACTGGAATCCTCCAAAGCAATCTTCTAGCTTTTGGATTCGTCTTATGCCTTTGCTGACTTCCTTTACATTTCAGGCCCACCAACCAATGTTGCTTGTTATGATCGGTCTACTTTATCTGTATAACATCACAGCTTTTCATTCTATCTCTGATCACCTTCCTGTTACACACTAATACAAAATGTAAAGTACCCTCATAGAAGACAGCAGACATTCAGAAGCAGACTTTTACAGGTTAAAGGATTTTAAATACATGCTTTTTGTCTTTACCACAATCAGGCTATGTGTTTTTACAAACATCAGACAACCAGGCCTGACCTGTCCCCAGGGTCATACTGGTGAACCCCCACATAGACATGCCAGGTGAAGGACTAGATAAACATGAGTTAACATTGGTATAATCCCTGACTCATGGCTTATGTAAAGTCAAATGACAAGTTTAATAGATTGATAAAACATTCTTTTCAACTGGTTATTTTGAAATCATGTTGAGATAGACAGCATTTTTCTTCTAACACTTTAAGCTGATCTCTCTGAATCTTCTAATTGGTTGTTCTGAAGCCATGTCAACTCCTGAGATACACACAGCTTTCTTTCTTAATGTCGCAAGTTGACCATCAACACATTAGTTGACACGTCAATTGCCCCTTTTGAACATATCTTTCAGAATGGGCACTAACGCCGCCCAAAGATTAAGAAGCTGCAGTTTCCTTCCTGCGTCACATTAGATGTGAGACGGCTGTGTGGCTTATGGCTCTGGCAGAGCAGATGTGTGACTCACAGCGTTCCCAGCTGGAATGACAGGCAGGCCCTTACCTTTGGGAATGGTGATCTGACAGCTCAGGTCACAGTCCTGCTGCAACTGATAAAAGGCTACTTCCTGCAATCGGGCTCGCTCCAGCTCTGAGAGACTCTGGATGGGGACTGACCTCAGCCGCACGCTGCGCCCCGACATGCTGTTCCAGGTGAAATCGCCCTGCAGACCAAGGGGAGACACAGCGGGGGTTACACAGCTCATCTGTAGCTCACAAATCTCATCCTCTCTCTTAGGCAGTAATGAAATTAAGCAAACTTCACCTTTTTGTCCCAAAATTGGCTCTCAATCCCTCATATCAAGTCCACTCCTAGTTTAACCACAGAATTTCTCAGTCACTTGCAAACATCAAAATCTCGAGCACGTGCTGGGTCATCTGATCCCACGTAACGATGCATCCTAGGCCAAAGAAAACTATGTGGAAAGGTGCTTTGAGGGTCCTACTTCCTCTCTTTTATGTAAACATGTAAAAACTTTTTGGTTCTGTATCTCAGTAACAGGAAAAGCTGCTGCTAATTGCCATGATGCACACTACATATAGCAGGGTGACCATGTACTGACAGGGTACAATGTACCAGTGACTGCACCAACGGCTTTTTACTTATTTCTTCCAACAACCTTATGAGGGGGTTACTGCTTCTGACCTTATGTAATGTAATATTTAGTAATATAATAACATTATATAATAACATAATATAGTACATTTATAATATATACTATTTACTTATGATACTTCATAATATATGTCGTCGGCAGCCGTCCATCTCGAGAGACGATGGTGTAGCTTCTTAAGAGTCTATCTGCACCGCCGAGAATGGCTGTGCACTCTGACTCGGGAGTGACACGGTATCTGTCTCCTCCCGTGTTGAATCGACATCTTGCAATGATGCTGGAGTGTCCTCTCCAGTGAAGCTGAAGCTACAGAGCCTGGGCAGGGTGATATGGAGGGTCTGCTGTTGCCCATGCAGCAGACCCCCCCTCTCTTCACAGCTGAAGGGTCCAAGGGAAAGACAGAGTCGATACAGCTTGGCTTCAGGTGCGCCGCAGGAGTTGCCGGTGTTGACTACAACGTCAAACCGCCTTAGGGACTCCGGCTCCGGATTTTCTGTCGGGGTTTACTCCCTTAGCCTTTCCCCTGAAGAGGTATGCCGCAAGGCAGCGGAGGTTTTTTGGAGTCAGAGTTTTCCTTCTCTGATGTGCCCTGACTGGAAGATCGAACCAGCGACACTTAGCTCGCAGGCCGACGCTCAATCCACTGAGCCAAACCAGCCAGGGTTGGTACATTATATTAATATTATAGTAATATATGTAAATATTATAGTAAAATACACACACACACATATTTATTTATAAAACTTACAAGATTTGGAACCAATCAGGACTCAAGCTAAAAACCTTAGTGCCTTTAAAGTCCATGCTAAATTGTAACCTCTGAGTTTCTAGTTACAGCATGCTAATGAGATTTTATTCTAATAAGTTCAGAGATATGATCAATACAAGCTGCATAAATTTTTAGAGACATGAGACATTTGCTGATCAAACAATCCACATCAAAGAATCAAAGCAGTTCTGGTCAAGATGGCAGCAGAAAGCCAACAGTTTGGGTGTTCCTGTAGAAAAAGAACAAAGCCCAAACCCGGCATGAAATAAAAACGAATTCTGCAATTAGGGAAAGACCCACAGCGAAGGCTGCCGCAGCCCTGACTTCATTTGTGTGTATGCACACACACCTCTCATGTGCACTGGGACTGAATGGCTCTGCCCTTCACGCAGACAGTGAGAAAGGGACGGCCTTTGAAACAATGCTTCACACTCCTCTGAGGTCCACTGTCCTGTGACGGAAGATGGCTTCCTCTGAATTACGGATATCAACCAGGGCCCAAGAGCTTTGAAGAATTACCTATTGTTTCATCAACAATCGAGAAAAGTTCCGGAAGAAAGGAACCTGCTGGCCCCGCAGGCACTGCCAAAGATTTGTTGTGGATGTGTGGAACCCTTAAGGAATCCCATAAGACTTCACCATCCTCATCACTCACCTTGAGAAGGGGAGACAGAAAGACTGGCACCAGCAACTATTAAAATAGCTTTGCTCCCTAGTGGCAGCAGATTCCTGCCTAGAATGTTCATTCCAAAGAGTGAAATGGCACTATGTCAATGCTTCGATGTTTTCCCTCTCTATTTGGGATTCACTTATTTATTAATTCATTGTTTTTTTCAATGGAGATATTATACTCTAGTAGAGGAGGAATACAGACAATGTAAGTAAAGTGTATATAGTGTGTTAAAGAATGTTAACTGCTAGGGAGGGGACAGAAGGCAGGGAAGGCGAGCAGAGAGCAAATAGACACAGCTTTAGTTAGAGCGACCGGGAGAGACCTCACAGAGAAGGCCGTACCTGAGCAGGAGTTAGAGGAAGTGAGGGCTTGTGTTTGTTTGTTTGTCTTCACCAGTACGACTCTGCATCAGAAGAAAATGATGAAGGTTAACAGGAGCTTAGAAGAGGCTCGGGGAGCGTGATGTCGGAATGAGTCTGCGGAGGGGAATGAGTGAGCAAGTCTAGGCAAAATGGGAAAGCTGCAATCACATCTGTTGAACTAAAAAAAAAAAAAAAAAAGCTGTATAACCCTGGCTGCTGTGGCTCAGTGGACTGAGCGTCGGCCTGCGAACCAAGTGTCGCTGGTTCGATTCCCAGTCAGGGCACATGACTAGGTTGCACGTCAGGTCCCCAGTTGGGGGCGCGAGTGAGAGGCAACCACACAGTGATGTTTCCCTCTCTTTCTCCTTTCCCCTCTCTCTACAAATAAATAAATAAATAAACAAATTATTTTAAAAATTTCATGTAATAAAAGCTAAGTGATGAAAATAAATAAATTTTAAAAATATGTTAAAAAGCTGTATAAATGACCCGTGGACAGAACAACAGGGTGGGGACTGACTGTGGGAGAGGGGTGGTGGGTGAGGTAGGAGAGAGCAAGGGGGAAAATGGGACAACTGTAATAGAACAACAATGAAAAATATTTTTTTCCAGATCCAGCGCATTTGGCTTTTTTCCTTTCTTTTTTGGTAAAACTGGACTAAACACAAATGTGGACACTTAGGAGCTGGGGACTCAGGCCTTGGGTGTACCCCTCACTCATACCCTTTAAGCTTAGGGCATCATGAGTTACAATATCAGTGAACTGTCCCCCCCCCCCAAATGGGAAATTCCAGATGAATTAGTGACCTCTAATGTGAAGTTTAGGTACCTAAGGGAGCCAACAGCTAATGGAATTACATACCTGTTATTTAAAAGCATTTAAAAATGTGAGCTCGAATGGGCTCAATTATCTTTATTTAGCAGGGGTTGGCTATCTCTTTCTATAAAAGACCAGATAGTAAATATATCAGACTTTTATAGGCCATATGGTCTCTGTCAAAACCACTGTCAAAACCACTCAATTTTGCCTTTGTGGCATGAAAACAGCCACAGACAACTCATAAATGAATAAATACGGCAGTGTTCCAATAAAACTTCACGTATAAAAATAAGGTGGAAAGCTGAATTTGGCCAGTGGGCTGAAGTTTGCCAACCTCTGAATCATGGCTTATGAGCGAAATAAACCAAGTCCTAGAAGACACATTTTCTTTTTATTTACTACATCCTCCTGGTTAATTAATTCAAACAAAATTGAATAGGCACCAAATACAGGCTAAGAACAGTCCTAGACTTGGGACAGTCCTAGACTCGGCCCCTTCTGTAAGGAGTTAAACTTTGGTAAAAAGAACACATGCAATCCATTACATACAGAGATTGTGATACTAGAAGTCAGTACCAAATGCAATGGGGTACCCGGGAGGAAAGGCTTTGACATCTGTCTGGGGGTTCAAGAAAGGCTTTATAGAGAAGGCAGCGTTTCAATGGAGACTTGAAAGCTGAATAAGAGGGTAAGCTTTTGCCCAGTGGAAATGCAAGGCTTTGTCCAGTAGAAATACAATGGTGGGAAAAAAAACCAGTGGTTTTCAAGGCAAATGAATTCAAGAGAATGGGTTTGTTTTGGGAAATGACAAGACTGAAAGGAGGAAAAGAGCGGGGGTGGGAGGGTGGGGGGAGCCATGCAGCATTCAGGGCCAGGTCCTGGAGGGCCTTCTCCATGCGCATTGCAAAGTAGATTGAATTTTCCTCAGTAGGTGATGGCCAGCCATCAAGTACCCCCCAGTAAGAGAGAAACATGCTCAGATGTACATACAGAAAAGAACATTGGAGGGATATGATTGTGGGAGAAGGGGTGGGCTGGGTGGGGGAGAGCAAAGGGGGAAAAATGGGACAACTGTCATTGGAAAACCAAAAAATAAAATTAAAAAAAAAAGTAAAGGAAAGAACATTGGAAACCAATTTATATAGGAATTGAGGAAGGGACCAAGTCAAAGATGTAGAAACGAGAAAAGATGCTGGGCTAGGTAAGATGAGGATTGAAATTTGAACAGACAGGGAGACACTCAGACTACATACATGCTTGGGGACAAATTGGATGCAGCGGTGAAGTGGGACAAAGTAATCTAGGATGACTTAAGTTTCTGTCTTGAGCAACTGGGAGGATGGCACACTAATCACCAAGATAAGAAAGAGCAGAAGGGAATTAGGTTTTGTGAGGAAAGAAGAAAAGTGTTCAAGTTCTGACAATCTTAAAACGATAACCACCTTTTTAAAAATTTTTAAGTTTCATTTTTCATTTTAGAGAGAGGGGAAGGGGGGAGAAAGAGAGGGAGAGAAACATTGATGTGAGAGAGAAACTTCAATCGGTTGTCTTCCATATGTGCCCCGACCAGGGACTGAACCTGCAACCCAGGTATGTGTCCTGACCGGGAACGGAACCGGTGACCTTTTGATTTGTGGAATGATGCTCAACTAACTGAGCCATTCTGGCCAGAGCAATAATCTTATTTTTAAAAGATAAATACATACATACATACATACATACATAAAACACATTCCCAAATCTGGCAAAACAGGACCTGGCCAGTTTACATCTTTCTCGAGTCTTCGTTTTCTTCTCCCAACTAAACCAGTTCTAAATGCAATCAAGTAATATATAGTTTTTGAAACTGTTTACAAATGATTACATACTTAGCATAATAAAAGGTGAAGTGTGATGCTTTAAATTTCTCTTTGTCCATTATATATCACGGCCTGTGATTCTTAACTTCTTAGGTTTTTAAACTTCTTTAGTAAATTTGGAGTTATCAGCGAAAAGAGAGAACAACCTTTGTCTATTTGCAATGCCTTGAATGTACAGTTATTTTCTCCTAAGACTAGTTCTTGTAACAGTCGATGGCTCAACAGAATGCTACAGTCCAAGCCCAGAAAGAGAAACGAGTGTGGTGCTCTCCTGAAAGCAGGGCAGCTGTGCTAGTCAGGCCTTGGGAGAATTGTTTCAAACACGGACATTATTCTGGATTATGCAGGTGAACCCAGCCTAAGCCCAAGAGTCCTTACAAGAGAAAGACAGGGGTGGCAGAGTCAGAGAAGAAAATGTGACAACAAAAGCAGAGAAGAGAAGAGAAGAGAGAGAGACAGAGACTGAGAGACAAAGAGAGACACAGAGAAAGAGAGAGATGTGAGGCTGGTATATTTAAAGATGGGGGAAAGAGCCAGGAGCCAAGAAGTGCAGGCAGCCTCTAAAAGCTGGAAAAGGAAAGGCACAGATTCTCCTCCAGCGTCCCCAGAAAGAAGACAGCCTTTGATTTTACCCCAGTGAGACCCATGTCAGACTTCTGACCTCCAGAACTATAAGGTATTCCATTTGTGATGTTTCAAGTTTTTGGTAACTTGTTGCATCAACAGTAGGAAATTAATAAAGAAGGAATAGGAGGGATCCTCAGATAAAAAGGTAGGTGGGGCAAAGGGGATTGAGTTTAGTTGAGGGTATGTTTCCAGACACTTCTAAAGTAAGTCTTGACCTCCGATCAGATCCTTATCTTCCTACTTCCTGGTGCTAAGGTGCTAACAATGATTTGAGCTGGAGAGGCTTCCAGACAGTTACATATAGTAAATTTCAGACAGTTACATATAGTAAATATTTTAGGCTTGGGGGGGTCATATGGTCTCTGCTGCAACTACTCAGCTCTGCCAATGAAGCACAAAAGCAGCCATAAATCATACGCAAACAAAGGTTCCAATAAAGCTTTACTCCTGGACACTAAAATTCAAATCTCATATAATTTTTATGTCACAAGTATTATTCTTTTTATTTTTTTTCAACCATTTAAAATGTGAAAACCATTCTCAGCTGTGGGTCATCCAAAAACAGGCAGCATGCTGGATTTGGCCTGCTGGCTGTAGTTCTGTTGACTGCTGATATAGAGATTAGGGTCAGTTAGCACCCTACACATATTTATTACCTACTATCATATGGCAGAGACCCAGTCCTAGGAGTCTGCATCATGACCTACATATATCAGCTAGACTCATGAGGGCAAGAAACTTGGCTGGTTTATTTACCTTGCTTGGTGTTCCCAGTATCTAAGAGTACCTGGTTCTTAACTGTCACTGAATAAATATCTATCAATCAAAGGACTAAATGAATCAGATACATCATGAGTTCAATAAGAAGTCAGAAATGAATGAAGCCATGCAATGTTGCATCTATGTGGGAGAATGTCTTCTGGATTTGAATAAAATGCTAGGAAACAGTTTTTTGGAACAAAGACCGCGGTGAGCCCAAAAATGCCTGCACATGAGGGAAGTAAATGTAATAATACTGAGCCCGAGGAATGATGAGTCCATGACACCAATACTCACTCCTCAGACCCTGTATGAGCAGGAAGGCATGAACACAAAGGTCAATGCTGTCCTGTCACCCTCATGACATGGACCATAACGTAATAAACAAGCACCCGGGAGAGGGCCAAAGCCCACCCGCACAGCCTACAATGGAGTTCTGGTTGTTTCTGAATTCTCAACTGCGTGTTCCAGGCTAGCATTTTTCCATGACTGCTTCTCTCATAAATGGATGACTCATTTTCAGGCTCTCTGGATGTAGTCTTCTAAGTGCTCATCACAGGAGCTTTTTTTAAAGACTGACGGTGAATGATTTCAAATTTGTTTCAGTTTGTTTGTTACAGTTGTAAAAATGTCCTTTTATTCTGAAGTACTATGAAACAGCAGCAATAAAGGGCAGCAATATGATACAAAAGGATCTAGCACAGTGGTTCTTGGGGGTTATTTGGCCCCCTTGGAACATTCGGCAATGTCTGGAAACATGTTTGGCTGTCTGGACTCTGGGAAGGGTGCTACTGGCATCTAGTGGGTAGAGGTCATATGTCTAATCAACATCCTACCATACACAGGAAAGATACCCACGGTAAACAAGCATCTGGCCCCAAATTTCCATAGTGCACAGGCTGAGAAGCCTTGGCCCGAATTACATAGCATCGCTTCCAAATGGTGGTGTCAGGAGATAGTAACAATCATTTATGAGCTTTATTTACCATCAAAGGCATGCACTATATATTCTTATGTATATTATGCATTATTATGTGTAATATTCTGTCTATAATGTAAATAAACAATCACGGAAGTTAGTTAAAACTAATATTAAGAAACACAAAAACCACAAACCAATTTAAAAGAGACAAGTTAAGTAAAAAGTCTCTATATAATACAATCTATATTAACTGGAGAGCATTACCAAAAGCATTAGAGAGGTTTTCTTTCCACCAGAAATATATGTCTCCATATTTAGAAAAAAGAAGCAAAAAACAAACTCAAAAATCAACAATCTAATATCTGTGATTTATTCAGAAAGGTCATTCTTTTGAGCTGAATTGCATCTTTCCAAATAGACTTGATTTTCCCATGAACTAAAATTGATTGAAATAATTTTGGTTTTGGTCTCTCCCACATTGTTTTCTTATGTCCTTGAGACTAGTCTCTAATTGCAGCATCTCTTTAACCTCAACCAACTGTAAACTTTCCAAGGCCACAGGAGCCAGCAAAGAGTGATACACAACTGCTCAAAATATGGCCTGCAGACCTAGGTAGTTGATTCTTCTTAAATATGCAGGTTTCTGGGCTCTAAGGCAGATTTACAAAACCAGGATGATAAGAAACAGGGCCCAAGCACCTTCAACAAAAACCAGCATTGCTAGATGATTCTTATCTTTGCACAATGAAGGCTGAGACCCACTGGTATGATGGCGAGGACTTGGGTTTAAACAAGTATGGGCTCTTCGGAAAGATTCAGAATCTCTCTGAGCCCCAGTTTCCTCACAGTAAGATGGGAGCAAAGAACAAGACAACTTTCAGGTTAGTCGTCATCACGTGAGACAATGCCAGTGAATTTCTGGTAGGGTGCTTATTAGCTCCCAGCAAGCCCTGAGTACATGGTTATTTCAGTTATAATTAACATTAATGATCATGACTGTAAATTTGCACCCCTTTTTAAATGTGGCAGTTTTAGTGGCACGAAAAACTCTTCAGAATTGTGTGTTGAATTAGTCATCATGAAATGAGTCCACTATGGGTAAGATGTCTTTTCTAGGTATTTACAAGCCAGCTGCTAAATTGTGGTTCCATATGGGTGAGAAGCAGAAGAACAGACCAGATCAGTAACTTGCGGCCTGAAAAATGGCATACCATTGAGATCAACCATGCCAGGGGCCGTCTTACTTCGAACTGTTTTCCACTGTGGCCAGCTGTCATGTCCAGATAATTAGTACAGCCAAGGTGCCCAGATAATCACAGTGTGTTGCCAAAGCATGGCATAAGTTTCAAGACCAGGCTCACAACCAACATTTCTGAAAGGCTGCCGAGTTCTTTATAACTCCAAAATAAACACATCACCAATGACAAGGAACTCCCCTCTTCACGAGCTTCCGGGCAAACCCGAGGGTATTTGTGTAGCTGTCACACCCCTGTTTGGACTCTTAAAAGAGGTTATTCCTTCATGAACTCAACAGAATGACATTTGCTAATTCTTCCTTTCTTCATTTTTCTACCACTCCTTCTCAACCGATCTTTAAGAACATTGAACGTATCTATATCCTGCATAACTTTTATGTTTTAGTTATCTATTCTGGTCATGGTTTTTTTTAAGCAGAACTTTTAGAAAACTCTGAACAGTTGGTAGGTACGACAGTCCATTTTTACCTTTCGCCTTAGTACATTAACTGTTTATTGCCCTCACAGAGCTCCCAGGCTGGTGGGGGAAAGTGATGAGAAAGAAACCTAACGGATGTGCAAATTACATAGTAAGTACAAGGTGAAAAGCCCCAGAGAGAATAGAGGAGATATAGTAGGGGGAGGGGAGTCAAGAGTGCTGTGGGAGGGGGGCTTCCAGGGTACCCTTACTGAGAACATGATATTTGAGCCAACTCTCATGGAGGTGAGGGAACAAGCCAGGCAGATTTCAAGAGATGAGCATCCCAGGAAGAGATGAATTATCTCCCCCCCTCCCCCGGCCGCAGCTTGGGGGTAGTGGCTAAAAGGAAGGGTTGGCAAGCTAGGCTGCCTACGTTTGAGTCCAAGTTCTGCCACTTTCTGGCCGCGCGGCTTTTAGCAAGCTATCTTCCCTCTCCCTGTGTTTTGCTTCCCTAATCTACGAAATGGGGATGATGACAAGCAGAGGTCTGGCAAACGACCACCTGTGAGCCAAAGCCTGCCTACTGATTGGTTCTTTGTATAAAGTTTTATTACAACACGACCACATTCATTTAGGTATTGACTGCAGAGTTGAGTTTGGCAGAGACATTTCTGGCCTGCAAGGCTGAAAATATTTACTATCTTGCCTTTTACAGAGAAAGTTCGATGATTCTTAGACTAGACTAAAAGTAAAGGCATGCCTATGGTTAGGATTTGCCTTGTGTGATCAACATTTTGGTCCTCTCCTAGGATTTTGTTTCTCTGGGCAATATCCCAAAGAGCCGGTAAAGAAATCACACAAATAGCAAGAACTGGGATACTGGAAAGTATGTAAAAGCTTGGGTAAAATAAAAGTAATTATGTGCAAATGGCCTGTTCACCTGGATTACTGATAAATCAGAGAAATAAAAATGAACATTGTCAAACCCAATGCTGTGCTATCACCATTAAAAAAAAAAGTCATTCACATTTTATTTCCAGTGGAAAGAACCTTTCCATTGGTTTGCACAGAGGGGACATAACCACAACGTGGAAGTCCCTAAAGGCAAAAGCATCAGAACAAAAGTCCAGTTTCATTTCTGTGTATCTGAAGCTGAACTGTGGACTCATGTACCAGCCACCAATTTAATTCTGAGTGTTAATCTTCACTTGGAATTTGGATGGAGAGGTAAACAGCCTGCATAGATCCCAGGGGTGTGGAAAACAAAAACACTTGCAAGATTATAAATTTCTTAATGACAGACAAGCTAATGGTTTTGCTTGTCTTTCTATAATTAAATTTAGTTCACTGAAATTATAACAAAAGACTTCCAAAGATGGATTAGACCTTGGAGAGACTCTTAACATTTATAGATGGCCCGCGCTCTGCTAGTTACTTTTCTAAGCCCTTTATTTATATTAACTCACTTAATTCTTATAAGAATTCTAAGAAATGTGTTGCCATTATTATCCCCCTATTTCAGATAAGGAAACCTAGACACAGGTCTTAAGTAACTTGTTAAGATCACACACCTAGTAAGTGGCAGAGCTGGTATTTGCAGGCAGCAGAATCTAGACCCATAACAATTATTTTTATCTCATCACTTCTCATGATTGATCAATACAAACTGCTACCTTAACAAAGGACAGAGTAAGGTCTAAAGAAGTTAGGTGACTCCTGCAGTAGCAGAGAGGGATCTGGGCCATAAGGGTCACATTCTGCCTCTTTCCATCACTGAGTCCTTTCATTATGAGACAGACCCTTAACATTAGGTAAGCCAGACAAGGTTTAAAAATTCAGAGGTCTAAGGTTTTCCTCATTTGTAAAACAGAGCACACTAGATTTATTATTAGCCTTACCTGATATCTGAGTTGTTCTCCAAAGCCGATATTTATCATAGCCACAGCAACTAAAATGTTGCACTGAGTTCAATAATTCCAGCGGGGAAGATAAGCCAATTTATCCTTTCCCACCTCAAACAGCTGGTGCTGAATCTTGTGCAAAAATCAGCCCAATTACGCTGTCCATTTCAGCATGACACGCTCCTTCCCGCTCCAGTTCGCTCATTTCAGGCTGTTCCAACATTATCGATCAATCTAAAAAGAACGTTCTCATAAATCTCCCTTGGCACAGACTGTGCTTAGCTGTCACACGTCTCTGATGCTGATCAATCTACATTTCTTCAAAATCACAAGATACCATTTCATCACAATAATCTTCTTGAAAAGAAGTATAAGTATAGATATTTACATTGCTCACCCATGAATTGTATTTGGTCACGTCTTTGCTGTCCTTTCTAATTTAACTGAACTAGACTTGGAGTAGGAACTTCAGTCTGTTTTAAAAAATTTGTTTGGTGAAAAATGCATCCTGAAATGGCAGATTACATCAAGTGTCTGAGAAATGGCCCAGCTGGCATAGCTGTGACTCCCACAATACCTTTTGTTGCCAGAGACTTCCTCTACCATGAATCCAGGGACCCAAAATCTGTAGTCTTTTCATCAGACCATTGAGAAGTTCTTGTCCCTTCAGAATGGAGGCAGGCTGTGTCACTGAGTGAGTGTGCAAGTGTGTGTGTGTGTGTGTGTGTGTGTGTGTGTGTGTGTAGAAAGAGAGAGTGCTGTGTGGGATAAAAGGAATGCAGAGAAATCGAAACTGGATCTCCTGCTTTTTATTTGAGTAAGATGATTTGTAAGAGATATTCTGGAGTTAAGAAAGGATTCCTCTAAAAATAACGTCCCCCTTGCCACAGGGATCTGCAAATGGTAATTGGATTGTAACTGTGCAAACTGTCCTTATTAGGAATCAACCCAAGAATGTTGGGAGCCTCGGGTAAAACCCCTGAGCAGGACAGAGCACACAGGGAGATTTCTCTGTTCAGAACAAATTCTTTATTCTTAAGTTATAGTTTAAAGCCACTGATTTCATTTTTCTAACACTAGTAAAACACATTAAAAAAAAAAAAACGTTTCATTATCTTTCATACTGAAGCACAACACATGCTCTGAATTTTACGCTCTTTGCGGAACAATAGTCCTTGAGAAGCTGTTCATTTCCTGAACACAGGGTGTGGAGGTCAGAGTACATGTAACCACGTGGGCATGTTTAAGAGTGCGCAGGTGGGGGCGGGAGTGACGCTTGGTGGTGGCAGGGAGAGATCCACGAAAAGCAGAGAGAAAAGGAAAGATTAAAAACATATCCCGACCACCAATGACCTTGCTCTGTATATATTCCACAGGGCACTGAACCAAAAGCAACTCAAAAGACATCTTTGTTTCCCAGTCAATATGAAGTTACCGTTCTCTCGTGGTCTCAAGTGGATTCCAACGAAAGAATCACTGTGGTTATAACTGACAAACTGAGAAACAATTTCATGGAAGATCTTACTGACTCAAAGTTTAGAGACTGTGTGTTTTTTTACTAGGATTTCATAAGGTTAATCATCGCATGATGTAAGCCACACACAGCTTCTGTTGCTGCTGGTACTTCAATATTTAGCCAGGGAAAAAAATTTAAACACAATAAAATATATCAGATGGTTTTCTTTACTAGAATAACTGAACTTAAAGAGAAATTCAGAGTAAAAAGCTACTGTTACTGTATATACCTCTACCTCCACTACCCTGGAAATCTGGATGTTGAAAACAGCCATGATTCCAGCAGACAGTGAATACGGTTTGTGTAATCTGGATACTCATTAATGGAATATACTCTCATTTAAAGTGATTGAATATAATATTTCAGATGAAACTGATAAGTATGCCATTAACTAGTTGTTACGCAAATGATATTTAGTGTATGAATAGATGAAATCAACATTTAGTTTTCATTGAATGCTTATTAAGTGTCAGACATTGTTCTGAGTACGTTATTGGCATTGATTTATTTAACCACTGAAAGAATGATAAAAAGGTACATCACACTGTTATCCCCTTATTATAGATGGGGAAACAGAAGCTCAGAGAGGTTGAGTAACTTGCACCAAGATTCACACCTTGCAACCAACAGCCATGACGCTTACAAATTAACTGGAAGACAAAGGCGCCGCCCTAAATCAACACTAGTTGGAGCTGTGTCATTAGTGTCCAAGGAGAAATAGTCACAGTGATTCAATAACAATGATAACCTAAGACTGGAGAGGCCTGTCAAATCAATAATTGATGGGGACATACATCATCAGGTCAATTAATGTTTCCTAAGAAAGTGACGGTTTCTTTTTATTTACACTCAGTATTATTTTGTGTTAGTTTCAGGCGTACAACATAGTGATCAGACAATCATATACTTTACAAAGTGTTTCCCCTGATATTTCCAGTGCCCACCTGGCACCACAGATTATAATAATAATATTGACTATATCCCCTATACTGTACTTAACATGCCCGTGACTATTTTGTAACTACCTATTTGTACTTCTTAATCCAGAAGGTAACTATTTCTTTAAGTGAATAATCTCAAATAATCTCAAGAGACAATATCTTATGAATCTCCTAGTCAATTTTAAGAGTGGAACCAAGTCAGGCCTTGTGAGAAAATGCAGAAATAATAAAGACATTGTGTACCTTTGGGATTCTTTGGAAAAATGCATTCAAGCCAGAAGAACAAAGGGTGAAGACAAGGAATCTTCTTTAAAATTCAAGAATCAACTCTTTAAGTAGAACCATTAAGAGGCCAAAAAGTCACCCAAACAGCCTTAGAAATAAATATTAGGAAGCAATGAAAAGGTCCAGTCTGTAGAAGAATTTTGCTACCCAGAAAAAGTGCCAAAAACACAACAGCCACCTTTTACCCATTTACCTCTTCATGAGCCCAGGATACCAAGCAACAATTTACAGCCTCGGAATCTATGGCATTAATCACTCACTGTACTTTTTTCTTGATTCCTATTGTGGATTATTTCTGTTTATATCATTGAAGCACAGCTGTCCCACCAATCATGACAATATGAGTGAGGAACCAACTTGTACGGTGAGATTTTAGGATGTACATGATAAAGCAGCTAACCTCACCTTCCGGAACTTCTTTTGTATACACAGACAACAGATCTGAGCAGTCTGAACCTAGAGTCCTAGCCCCTGGGAACTCTCCTGTACTTCTCCCACCGGACTACATACAGTTCATTCCTTCACTTTCTACGTTTTCACATGGAAAGGGAACATGTTAGCCGTTCACTGGATGGTGAAATAAAAACTACTTTTTATAAATCATTTTTGCAGAACACGTAGAAAGTCTTTTATGAACAAGAAGATAAATTCATGTTTAATGACTTTTTCAGGTTGTCCTATTTAGAAACAGGTGGTTCTTTTGTGTTTCAGAATTATTATTTAATCTGATAAAGTGGCACAGTGAAATTTCACTTAGGTCACATTCACTACTGATACACGTTTTGTCAGTCCAATTAACTTCTTTTGACCGGTCCCATAGAATTGGCACTTACGGCCTTAATATTTTTTCTGACTGTACATAAAAAATACAAATTGTAAAGGACATTTTAGTCCTTCTGCTACCTTAAAGAGCACAAAGGGACTTTCAGCAGCAATGAAACAAGCAGCGCTCTGGGATATATATATATATATTTTTTAGAGTCCCTCAATTTTCCAAGAAATCTGGATCCCAAGAGAATCAGGTCTAATACTATACTTGGAGAAATAACTTCAGGGGTGGAGTGAGAAATTCGCATTTCATTTTATATGTTGGGGATGGTGGGCCTAGAAACGACCATTCCCTTGTGGTTCTCATACAGATGCACAGAAATGACGTCACTGGTTCTAATATCCTGCAGGGGGTGGCATTTCTTTTGTTGTCTGCTCCTTCTCACATCCTGAGGGAAGCTGGAGTGCTGCAGGTCTCATCTAACAAGGACACTCAGATAGGAGGACACTCATTATGGGGAAGATGTCATGTGGACTCTCTGCAGAGCAAGCCATTTATACAGACATGGGCAGTCAATGCTCACTAAACAAGATTATCTAAAAGATACAGCAGGCACGGTGAAGGAATGTGACTCCAAACTGGAGAACTCAATCCCGAATCAGATCTTTACAAATCAGCAGGAAATAAAGCAAGCATGAAGGATAAATGACTATGACATTTAGGAGATACAAAACTCTGTACTGAAAACTAATAGACAAAACAAAGTCAGCAACATCAACCAAAACAAAAAAAAAAAAGAAACACCAAAGTGAATTTCATTTTCTCGTTTCAATACATTGGACGACATTTGGCTTCACCAACTGCACTGAACACTTGGCCAAGATTTCCTCTCAAAGAGGTTCTTCTCTATAGGAAAGATGAACAACTCCCTAAAACTTGCATCAAATGTGAGCTGTTGACATCAGCCTCTCAATTTCAGTTTAAGAGCATTTATTAAACTCTTTCAACAGGTAGTTCAAAATCAGCATGAATTGTTGTAAGACTTCACCCGAAGTGGGAAAGGCAATCTGTACTTACACATTTCCAATCAAAGGCTGGCAGCGAACTCTTCTAAACTTTTACTTAAAGAGGAAAGGAGCAAGCAATATTTTAAATAAAAATATATGCATTCACATTACTTGGACTGCCGAAAAAGTCTAGCTTTAACAATATTCTTGGAATATTTGCTTCAAAAGCAAAATTAGTTCAGATGCAAGTGGTGAACAATTTTAGAACAAACTGTAAGGACCAACAGTTTGTAGACCTGGGTGTACATTAGAATAACTTGGTGCATAGCTCATTTTTTTAAAAAAAGGAATGCATCACTGAAACTTTCAAGAATACTCACGCCCACCCACCTCTAGATCAGAGAGATCCAACAGACTTTTCTGTGATGATGGAAATTTTTGTTACCTGTACTTTCTGATGTGGTGGCCACTAGTCAGTCATGGCTAATGGGCATTTGAGATGTGGCTAGTGGAACAAAATCACTGAATTTTTAGTTTGATTTGCTCTCCATTGATTTAAATATAAATAGCCACAATGTAAATAGGACTGCTAATGTAAACAGAACAGAACAGGTATAGATCAGATTAGTTAGACCCTTGGGTTGGGGCTCAGGCACTGGTAGATTTGCAAAGCTCTCTGGGGGATTCTAATGTGCAGTCCAGGATGAGGACCACTGTAATATTCTGGGATTAAGGAAAGCATCAGGGCTGGCAAATTCCTTCCACTTTTCCCATAAGGCATTACTTCTCTCGAAATGCCGGAAGTCATTTGCCATGCACCTCTGCCTCCCCCCACCACCTGCAACCCTCCCTTCTCATCACCACTCCACACTCCCACGTGATAGGTGTCCTACCTATATATTCCGCCAGTCACTGACCCTGCCAGACTTCTCCGATACCAAGGGCCGATTCTTATCCTCTTCCCTTCTCTTTCACTGGTACCAGAAATTAAGCCTAATAATGCTACCAAGATTAAGACTCAAACGTCCAAACTTGTGCATCGATAACTTGAAACTGTTTTTCACTTTCACAGGCTTGCTTCAGATGTCACTTTCTACAATCTGCCCTAGACATGAAGGGGGCATTTGTAGTGGTACCACAGCTAAGCAGCTCCAGCTGTTGGGACACTGTGACAAGCAGGTGCAACGTCACAGCACAGTGCTTGCAGGGAGGGCTCTGTGGGCTGACCCTTACCGCCTGGCTCTGAATTCCAGCTTAACCCACAACTAGCCATGTGAGGATCTAACCATTCTAAGCCCCAGTCACCTGCTCTGGAAAGTGGAGGTAAAAATAATGCTGGGGGAGAGTGGATTGACGCATGTAATATACACAAGAAATGGGCCATGTGCCTCACACACTCTCCTAGACGCATATTTTTTTATTGTTGCTGTATTACAAGTGTCCCATTTTTCCCCCCATTGCTCTCCTCTGCCCCGTCCACCACCCCTCTCCCACACAGACCCAGACTTTTATTCCCCTCACCACCCCCCACATAATTTTGTGGAGAGTAAAGCAAATAAGCAGGGCAAACTTTCAGGAGGAAATTATGGAATTCATAAAAGTGTGTTCCAAGCAAATGATTACCTCACACGGCACTACAAACCATAGGAGAATGGTTATAAGGAAAAATAAATGATATGTTAATGTGATTTTTAAAAAATATTGAACTCATTTATTTTTAAGAGTATACTTTCTTATTGACTACCATACCAGCAGTTAATATTAATGAAACAAGGAAGTGTACCCTAATAAACATAGATAAACATCACTTAATTCATAAAAATGGTAAGACTCAAAATTCAAGGGTTTACTGATATCAACATAAAAAGCATACTGCCCTGCCTGGTGTGGCTCAGTGGACTGAGCGCCGGCCTGCGAACCAAAGGGTCTCCAGTTCGGTTCCCAGTCAAGG